>NW_024467211.1:353234-438270 GCF_000292625.1 Dacryopinax primogenitus | reverse complement strand
ATGTTATCTTATAGTCTGCCAGCTGTACATTCGAGCTCAACATGCGATTGGAGGCATTGTGAAGGTCCCGGCTTTGAATGAGAAGGCAGACATGGAGGGCATACCAAGGGACTGGTACAGGAAGGAGCATTTGGATGTACAGCGCCCAACGTTCTATGAGGTTTCGGATGGAGGCTTCGTAGTTCTCCGCATGGCGTATGGAGTGTCTGCCGATGTTGAGCTGCTGGCGGTGAAGGTGGAATCTTTCGAGACTGTGTATCTCTGCGCCGCCCCCTCGCCAGCTCCCAAAGGCATCCGGTACTTTGCCATCCGTATAATGGAAGAGTGGGATATAGAATCTCCTCAACGTTATCATTTTGTATACAGCGACAAATCTGCTAAGGACAGTCTGGACTTGTTGCGGGCGACGTTCCCCGTTCGGAATCCTTTCAAGCCACCCAACATGGATGCCTTGTTCCTCAGTGAATCCCCTAGCAGAAGATGTCGAGCGGGTAGAGGGTGGTGAGCCAGCGGACAAGGAGACTGATATGGGTGTTTCAGTCGCTATGGCATTGAGCCGTCTTGGTTGTATTGTCTGAGCAGCGCTGTGTACGTCACATATGTCGAGTGTTGTGTGTTGTGCTATGTAACATTGTCGAATACGAGATCTGAACACATCTTGCCCCAGGCAATCATATGCACCTCTTCAAACAGCCTGAGTGAGCGCGAAGTTCTTTAGCCCCAATGATTACAACCATGTTCCATCTCGAGGAGGGGAGGGGGAGGCAAGACTGGAGGGACATGCCAGTTTCATCGCTCTTAATATAAGCCAGCGCATGCCTCATAATGAACAGGATCAGTCGTATCTAAATGGGTATCTCTCTAGATGGATCCGAAGAATTTCCCGTTGGTTAAAGAGAAGAACGCAGAATATTCCTTACTGCTGTACTCGCCTCCGATCATCGCCTTCTATTTCATAATTAGCACTTTACTACGTCACTCCCACTCTGTCGTCACCCGGCAGGACGTGGTTCTAATCAGAGCTTCCTTGGAATTTCCACTCAAGGATGGGCGAATATCACCAAACTGCGCATGGACTTAAAATAGCCACATGTCAGAGGTGAAAGGAGAGCCTATTCTGGACTGTTGACACAGGCAAGAGTGCGTGTATGTATACCTGGTTGCCGGCTTGG
Organism: Dacryopinax primogenitus; assembly: GCF_000292625.1. Taxonomy (NCBI): domain Eukaryota; kingdom Fungi; phylum Basidiomycota; class Dacrymycetes; order Dacrymycetales; family Dacrymycetaceae; genus Dacryopinax; species Dacryopinax primogenitus. Next base: position 437,098 of record NW_024467211.1, on the reverse strand, counting down.
ACATTCCAGCTGAGCTGGGTAGTCCCGGTCTGCGTACCTGCAGCCTTGGGGTCTGGATGACCCATTATGCAATATTGTCTTGTGGAGTCGGTCACTGTCGGTCAGGTCACCGTAAGCGCCCAGCAGGAATATTGGCTAGATTTTCATGCGTCAAAAGGCTGACCAACAGGTTAAGGTCAGAGGCACAGCCCTGCCGAAGCGCGCGATATCGGAAAGGTCGGAAAGGAGGAAGAAGGCTGGCAGGGGTCCTCGGACTGCCAAGCCCGGTCTTGGCGGTCTTGGAACGGAAGGAGATTGGCGGGGTTCGGGGGGCTTGGCGGAAGAAGAAAGGGGCAGAAAGGGGATAATTACGAGTAGTGTTGGCACTAATATTGTTCATGAGGGCGATAGTGTTTTAATAGTGAGGATCATGGTTATTTACCATATTAGGATTAATATCCTTAATAAGAATAAGTGAGCATGTGGCTACAAGAATGACTGCGGATAAGGTAAGCGATGATCCAGGGACATTAGCCTCCGTGCCAAGCCATGATTCACCGTTCGATCAAATTGCCAAGTGCTTGGCACGGCTTGGCAAAGTCTCACGCGGCTTCATATACAGTCCAACGGCGCATGAATTACACATGACATCCCATACACAATGTCCACCATCTCCTCGTCGTCTCCTCCTCAACGTCGACAACAGTCTGCAAAGTCGTCTTCACCGTCTCCACCGACGACAATGAACAAGCAGTCGGCGTCCCCTACTCTCCCTGCACCAGCACCACCAGGCCACACATGCATGTGGGAGAACTGCTCACACCGCGCTGCAGACCCAGAGCTGCTCTATATCCACCTCTGCAACGACCACATCGGACGCAAGTCTACTGGAAATCTCTGCCTCACATGCAAGTGGAAAGACTGCGGAGTCTCCTGTGCAAAGAGGGACCATATCACTAGCCATCTGAGAGTGCACACGCCGCTCAAACCACATACGTGTGATGTACGCACCATCTTTTCATCTTTAAGAGCATATCTCACCCTGCGCAGATCTGCAACAAAGCCTTCAAGAGGCCTCAAGATCTCAAGAAACACGAAAAGATCCACACAGCAGAGCATCATACAGCACACAAGCACTCCAAGGCCCAGCTCGCACCTGGCACGCTCCTCCCACACACTGGGATCTCACCTCACAGCTCTGCCTCCCTATCCCCCGATGTCGGGATAGGTGGCACTCCTCCCCGCGCAGACGGGCTGCCCTCTGTACGCCGTTCGCCCCAGCAAGCCCAGTGTGCGTCCCCCAACCCTGTCCACTGTATCTGACTCACGCTAACGAGTAGCATATGCATTCCTCTCCTCCCAATCCAACCAATCCCAATACCTCTCTCTCCCGTCAACGATGCCCCTCTCGCACTCGCCTTCCCTCTCACCCCACTCGCCCGGCCTCCTCACACCCACGAACCTCTCGCCCTACCCAGTTCACCAGTCAAACAATGGCTACGCCGCCGCACCTCCCCTGTCAACCGGAATGAGGAACTATGATGAGCGGGAGAACAAGCGGATGAACGACGGTCTCGAGGATTTCTTCAGCGACGCTAAGCGCAGGCGGTACGCGACCGCACACGATACTAGCGGGAACATGTACGACGCTGCTATGGCTGCGCGGTTGAATGAGCTCTCGCCGAGCTTTCTCCAGTCGCAGCAAGGACAACAGATTGGGTTTCACCAGGCCCTGAACACTGCTGTGCAGAACGAGAACGATCTGGCGCAGATCAATGGCGCCCTTCTGCAGCTGCACAAGGCTATCTCGTCGAACGGATACGACTCGCACGACATGTCGAACGACACCGACCTGCTTTCTGATCAGGAGCTCGCCGCCCTAGGGCTTGCGGGCATGCCAGGTATAAACGTCAACAGTTACAACGAATCGAACAACGCTCCCTACACCGTCCACTCGCAGTATGCGATGCCGGCTCCCGCGCACCAGACTGCCCAGCGGTATCAATCAATGCCGCAGGCTGCTCCCGCCCACCACTCGCCGGGGCATCAACAGTACCCCTTCTCTTCTTACCCCCAGTTAGTTCCCCAGCTGAGCTCAGACATGCCCGGTGGAATGGGCGGTGTGCGCACACAAAGGATCCCTAGGCTCAAAGAAGCCCCCCTTTCACCGAGCGCGATGGACCTCACCCTCTCTCCCTCCCGCTCCCCCTGTCCTCCCCTGCGCCACTCTAGGAGGGTATACGAAGACCCCTCGCTCAAGCTGCCCGCTATCAGCAACCTGGCAAGTCCGGCAACAAGCAGGCCTTCTACGTCCTCTGGACTCAGGGACCTGCCCAGTATCGGCAACCTGAATATTAGCGAGAGGGAGGCGAGGGCATTACCGACAAGGTTGTACCCCCGGCTCCCGCCGCTATCCTCCATTTTGGCAGCTCCAGTAAGGGGCTACCGGCCGACTTCGAGCCCACCTTCCTCCAGCGTGAGTGGTGGTGCATCCCCCTTGGCCTCCGTAGGAGAACGAAAAAGGCACGCCAAGCTTGTCAAGGACCTGTTGGTCGCTGTGAACCGGCAGTGGCTAGAACGGGAAGCGCAGAGGGAGAGGGATGTGGAGATGAGTTCATAACCCTGCTCTTCGCCCATTCCCCTCAAGAATCGCAAATACTTCTGAAGCACATCTCGCATTTGGCATATAGTATAACAACCCCGCAACAAAGTGGGCTTTTGGTTTACGTCTTTTGTTCTTCTTTTCTTTTACTGACATTCTTCGTTCAACATTTGTTTGTTTTTGTTGAGATCTGTATGCCGTGGACTGGGCACCGGGGATCGGGTGTAATCGTACGCGAGAATGGAATATTGTACGAATAGAAACGCACATATGCCCCCATGCCCTGAAATCTGTTCTAGTTGGCTGGACGATACCAACGTGGAATTTGACAAGAAGATCGGTTCCCCTGAAGTGTGTGCCAATAACCACAAAGACCGTCAAAGATTGTCAAAGAAGATAAAAGAAGACGCACAGCCTTTGGTAACTCTAACGCCGTCTTCCATTCGCCGTTTTCCTTGCCCAGGAACTGAATACGACCCGGGGCGAGTCACGATGGAGCAACATCCGTCGCTGCGCTTTTACGGATGGGCGAGAAAGCGGGCTGAGGGTTTCGTCTCGTTTCTCGTGACGACAACTTCCAGGAGGGAAAATTGCTACCGCGGCGTCACGGCTCGACAGCTCCTTCTCTGCAATTTGCGCGCCGTCCAACGAATTTAGCACTCTCAACCTCTCAATTTAAGAGCCAGATAGATCCCTCCTCTTCCTCGAGCAGAAAACGTAGGCGCTCGCCCTCTCGTCGCAAGCCGATTTGCCCTCCGGCAGAAGACGACGGAGAGGTCACTTTTCTCGGTGCGAGATCCGAGTATCGTAGACCGGTGAGAGTGCCAGTGGTGGATCTGACGACGCCGAGGAGACGTGAGTTGTTGATGTTCCCCTGCTTTTGGTTGACGCTGAAGGGGTGTAGGTCGGGAGATTCGGCCGGAGAGGGTGATCGACCTCTCCCGGAGCTCGGTTGACGTAGTAGAGGAGGAACAAGTCAGGAGACCAGCACCAAAACGGCTTGTAAGCGCGCATATCTGCGACTCTGACGTCGGGTCTGATGGTGTATATAGAGAACGTCAAGTGTTCGGCGAGAGAGAAGCGTTATCGTCGTCAGCAGCAGCAGTGATGATGAGCCCCCTCCTCCGCCAAGACGTCGTCCCTGGGTGCCTACAGCGGCGACAGTACACCGCAACTCCCACACGCCAGACCGGTCAGTCCCGCCTCGGTCCAACAATGTTGTTGCCCGTGCGCATAGTCTGCGAACACCGACCGGCACTCCTGCGGCTATTGCACATACCCGACGGTCGGTGATCCATCGAAACCTGAGCCAGATGACGCGGGCGAAAATATGCATATGGACGACATCGCTGAAGATGAGGAGGATGCGCCTGAGGATGGCAATGTAGGAACTGTCGACGATATTACATGTGACGAGATTCGATCTAAGGCTACTAACCGACCCAAGATCGAACATTCCGATGATGTCTTACCTGATCAGGAGGTCAAAGTTGAACCTGACGATGAATCTGACAAGGACGATTTTTACCAACGGGAAGGTTCGCCTGTAACCGATTACTACACGGACGCCCCTCCGAAGGAAGAGATTGAGCCCGATTAAGAAGTTATAACCGACCGAGGGGACGTACCCAACGACGAAACGACTATCAGATTCGCTTCTATGACGATGTGGGAAACTGTCGATCATACTATCGAGCGGAAACCCTGTGTGCATCCTGAACTCTCGCAACCATCCACGCATGCGACTGCCACTTCCTCCGACGGAACCACGATTCTCCCCAAAGGACAGCGCCCCTTGACGGCTCTGAGAGAGACGGGCGCGGAAGCTCGATTGCGCCGTCTCTCACGGCATCCCAAGTAGCAAGAGGCGACGCGAGACACACAGACACTTCTTCTCCTGCACAGTTGACTGTCAGACACTCTCCCACTGATGTTGGGCCAGTTGCTCGAGGCGCGTCTATCGGCTTCTACTCAACGGATACCGCTGCCCTTCTCAACAAGGCTGGAACTTCTTATGGTCCCCACACACACGCAGGCCCTGCGCAGGCCCGGAATGACCTTGAACGCGGGCGATCACAAGTACGGGATCTACAAGCGATTCTCAATGGGGCTGCTGCTTCGTATGGCTCTGAGAGCACCTCTGGGCATCATCACAGCTCAAGCCAAGAACCATTGGTCCCGCCTCCTGTTGTCGCAAGATCTATTGAAGAAGAGCAGCAGGCAGAGTCGAAGAGCGATGCTGAAGATCATGCGGGCAGTGAGTCGCTTGCGCCTCATGTTGTCCCTCCGAGTTCTCAAGTATCGAAGCGCGGTATTGCGAGACAGATTGTTGAACACGCGGTGGCCCAACACGTTCAAAACGACACCCATGAAGTGCCTATCGAGGTCTTGCCTGAGAAGGAGGAAGAATCGGACGATGAAGGCAACACAGATTCCAATTCACGTGACAATGGAACCCCCACGGACTCTGATGAGCCAGAAGATGACGAACTAGCTGATGACGACCGACAGGCCAGCTGCCAACTTACCCCGAGCCTCTGTCTCCGATGGACCTTCGACTCATCGTCCTCGTTCTGTCAGGACCACGCAGTCTCCTGCATACAAACATGAAGAAGAGCTCCCTACTACAGGTCGGGCATCTGCCACGAGCGAAACCACACAACCAGGGAACACTCTGCATAGCGTTCCTCCTGTCAGGCCACTGGAAGAAGTCGTTGCACAGGCCCGGATGACAGCTTTGGCACCAACTCTCAGATTCTTCCAATCACCCCGTCATGCTCACCAAGAGGAGATCGTCACTTGGGTATGTCTTGGCTGTGGCCATGACAATACGGATAAGCAGAGGACCTGCCTCGTATGCGAAAGTAAACGTATGCGTCAACCCAGCGTTGCAAACCCAATGCCTTGCTTGAGCTTGTGCCCCGCAGGTCCATTCACCGATGCACATGCATACGTGATCCATATGCGACATTGCAAGCATGACGCTAGGACGAAGGTTGAGTATTCGGAAACATCTGGGCACCAACCAATGGGAAGAGCTTCGCATCGATCAAGAACGACATAGCCAGGAACTGGATACGACTGATGCTATATAGCCGTCGCCTTCATCCTGGATTGATTATGGTGCTTACCCTGGCTTATATGGAAAGTAAGGCTGGTCCCTCCTTCTGTATCGCCTCGTGCTGGAGATGGAACCTTGCTGTAACCATTGGCCTGCATGCGCGATTAAATCGGAATCTACGGGACGATGGGACGGTGAAGGCATCTAGTGAACAGATTCGACTCCGATCTATCGCGGATCAGGGGGGATCAGATCAGGAGACGATTTGGAATCGTTCGTCGGATCTCTGGGTTGTATACGAAGCGAGGCAGTTCTGTGCTGGAATTCCGGAGGGGTGCATGATTGCCTAGGTCAAATGTTCACATCTAATAGTCGACAATGTCACATACTCTGGATATGTATTGCATAATTGGTTTCTGCATCCATTGGTGGTCTCTGTGCGTGTTATGGTAAACGTTCGTACTCCTTCTCTCTAGTTCCGCTCTCCAACTACGTACGACGACCCACCGATCCCTTTCCTCCCTCTCCCTTTAGTGAACTCTCGATCGCTCCTTCAATGGATATATAGATACACATCACCAGGTTCCTACGTCATCGGACGTCATGAGACCCTGTTCCCCTGTTACGGAAGTAAACCTCACCGTTCTCCCACGAACAGTCGTGAGACTCCTAGGCTGGGCACTATGAAGGTACTTATATGCCTTGGCTCGGGGCTGGACAGGGCCTATCTCTCCGCTACTGGGTCCCTCTGAGCCTCACCCGTTTACTACTTGCGATAACGATAACAGTATCAACATATGTATTCAGAGAACGAGTACGTTACATATATGCAAGGAGGGGGGTATGGCTGACCTCTTGACTGACAGGCACAAGCCGCAGGCCGAGTCAACCAGCGAGTCGTGGTTCGACCAAGCCCAGAAGTTGGGGGAACAAGCCATGGCCGCGGCGCAACCATATGTAGATACCGCGGTGCAGAAAGTGCACCAGGTCCAAGGTTCCGCTCAGCAGCATCTGCAGCAGAGCAAGCAGCAGAGCTCGGTCGCGGCTAACAACTTGCAAGTTGACGCGGGGGAGAAGACCGATAGCGCTGTTAGGGAGGGACATGAGGATGTGGAGAAGGCGAAACAAGCGGGGACGAGCTACGTTCAGCAAGCTGCGGGTTTAGCAGGGACTCTGCTTGCTCAAGCGCAGGTAAGTAGTCGAGTGGAAGGAACGGATGTGGTCTGACATCGAGTAGGGGTACGTTGCTGTCGGAAAGCAGAAGGCGAACGAAGCGTTCCATGCGCATCCTACCGATCCGTCCAAGGGAGGATCGATCATGTCCTCCCTGGAATCGACGACCAACTCAGCTTTTGAAGGCATGAAATCCCTCCTCACTTCTGCGCAGGCTCATCTCCCCCCTACGGCTGCTGCTGCGCTTGAACAAAAGGACGCCGCTGCTGGTCAAGCGCATGAGAATGTCGACCTTGCGGGGAGCGCAGCGAAGCCCTATGCGGAATCGGCGGCGAACCAACTGGGAGCGGTCCAGGGCTTCGCACAGCCTACCGCAGATTCTGCAGCTACAGGGGCAAAGCAAGCCCAGGAATCAGCATCTGCTGCTCTCGCTAGCTCCAAGACGACAGCTGCATCGGCATACGACAGTGCAAAGGGGCATGTCGCTCCTGTTGGCACTCATCAGACTGCCGTGGCTCCGAAGGAACCTGCCACACCGGCGGAGATCATCGAGGATGTGAGAACTGAGCCGGTTGACACCAAGTTGGATACAATGAAGGAGCATCTGAATAAGGATGGCATTCAGAACTCGGTTTGATCTACTTCTTCATTGGTTTTGAATTAGTGGGTACATATGATTTGTATATTGCAGCGATTGTACCGTATATGAGCTCACAAATGAATATACTTCATTGACGTCACCCACTCCTTAACGCCGACGGGTGCTTACATAAACAGACGCACTGGTGAACGCGTCGACCACACCATTGAGAAAGAGAATTCGGTGTCATTGCTTTGACGGTCTCTTTCTGTTTGCTGCTTTTATCAACATGGCAGCTTTGGATGTTCGCCAAGTCGTTGCTGAATTGCGACAAGCTGTAGACGATTGTGGTGATCGGGGGCTGACGACAGCCGCAGACTGGTATGTCGCATCCTCTACCTATACACGTGTACTCACTCACTAAGGGCATCCGAGCTGCTCAACGCCATTCCATACTCCGTTCGACGGTACGTTCCCCTCCGCCAACATTCACCAAATGAAGCGGGGCCCTCGTACCCCCTACGAGCATCCACCTCCACCCCGATCCGGTCTTCCAACGCCAACCTGAGCGCGGAATCGGCGATGGAAGTCACGGAAGACGATGTCGTCCCCCCTTCTTTGGACGAAGAAGACGACCAGGATAGGATCCGCCGTGCCCAGGGGCTGCTGGGGAAGCGGGAGATTAGGAGAGCGGCGGAGGTGTTGAAGGGGTGTAAAAGCGGGTTGGGGAGGTTCTTGAGACTTTATGCGAGATATTTGGTGAGTTCGGGTTGCGCGTTCAGGTGGCTGAGACTTATGAGACTCATGAGAACAGATGAGCGACAAGTATGCGGATGAACGATGGAATGCCGATCAACGTATGATCTTTTGAGACGGTCACTGGTCGTATGCTGAAAGTGGTCCAGATAATAGGGCGAAATGGACACCTTCACCCGTTAATGATCAACTAAACGAGCTGATCAACGATATTGGCTCTCCGACAGAACCCTTCCTTTTGTTCTTGTGAGCGTAATCCCTCTGGAGGAAAGCAGAACCTGATCTGTGTGAAGGAAAGGCATACTACTGTTCCGAGCGAAGAAGAGAGCGGAAGCGATGGAAGCGCTCTTATTATCACTACGATCTTACCCGTGCAATTGGTCATGCTGGATCCAGCTTGGACATTGCATTGACAGTGTTGAGGAGGTATGATCAGTGTTCTAAAGCACTTTATCGGCTGACATCAGCTTGTAACAGTTCACTCGCCTGCAACCGCTGTTACCTTCCCATTTCACCACCCGTATCTTTACCGTCAAAATGGCCGCCGACCTATATACTGCAAGTTTGGACAACACGGTGGAAACAATTGATACGTTGCTTGAGACTTTCCCAAGTTCATCGTTCTTGAAGGCGCAGAAAGCCTTGGTCTTCTTCAACATCCGTGGCAAGCTTCCGCTGATCATACCGTACCCCACTTACGTCTGATAACAGAGTCTGAGGAGGCAGAGCGTATATTTGATGAGATCCAAGAGACCGACCCAGATCGAGTGGACGACATGGACGTCTACTCGAACGTATTGTACGTACTGGACAAGCCGACCAAGCTGGGTGATGTCGCGAGGCGCATGATAAAAGTTAACAAGGATCGGCCGGAAGTGTGCTGTCTCGTCGGTGCGTTCTTCCCTTCCGGATTGAGGACTTAACGGCGTTGACATGAGGCAGGCAACTATCATTCGATGAGAGGCGACCACGAGAAAGCTGTCCTATATTTCCGTCGAGCGCTTACATTGGACAAATCGTACATCGCTGCATGGACGCTGGTGGGACACGAATACCTGGAGATGAAGAATCCGCAAGCTGCAATAGAAGCATATCGGCGAGCAGTTGGTCGGTGATCGAACTGTGACATATGAGTGGCCGCTGACTGTTGCGAAGATGTCAATCGCAAAGACTACAGGGCGTGGTACGGCCTTGGTCAGACATACGAGCTGCTCGACATGTTCTCGTATGCCCTTCATTATTACCAGAGAGCCGCGGCAATCCGGTGTGTTCAATCTTGCTGCCCTATTAACTCCAGTTCACGCAGATATACAGGCCATATGATTCGCGTATGTGGCAAGCGCTAGCTACATGCTACACAGCTATGAAGAGGTATGCATAGTATTTCCCCGTGGGGACAAGAGCGAACCTTCTTTGTAGACCACTGGATGCGTTGGAATGTCTCAAGCGTGCACTAATGGGAGAAGACGCCGACCAGATACAACTCTACACCCGTATTGCGAACCTTCTTGACTACAATGGCGACCACGCCGTTGCGACCACCTATCACCGGAAGATCGTCGCCGCCTGTACGACAGCCAATCGTCCCATTGCGGATTACGCGAAATCCCTCCTCGCGCTAGCGCAAAGTATCGCAGACTCAGAATCTCCCGAGGGTATACACGAAGCAATGGAGTGGATGGAACAGGTGCGAGAGAGCAGTTGTGAGGAGGCGGGCGTTGCCGGGGATATGTACCGGAAGTTGGATTCGCTGGCTAGTGGGTATGCGATGCAGGCGAGAGGTGAGGGGCAGCAGCAGGTGCAGAGTGCCCAAGAGACATAACTTGTCGCCTGTTCGGCCGCCAGCATAAAAAGGCTTCTGTTCCTTCTCCCCACCAACAACATCTCGCATCACTCCATTGCTGCACCCCTCTCTGCCTTTCTATTCCCCTGCTTAACTTGCACTCTCCAATCTGATACCCTCTTCATCGAGTCAGCACTTTCATCATTCATCATCTCATCCGCAGAGTTGGTGATGTCGTCATCGTCACTGTCGTCATGCTGAAACATCTCCTCAGCTGAGAGAAACCGGGGAGCACCGGAGATCCAGACGTCATTATTGTTGTTGAATACTGTATTGGCCGTCATCTCATCACTACGTGACGAGAATCCATCTGTTGCGTTGATCGCCTGGCGGTGTTGTGGATTGCCATTAGCGCGAACGGTTCTGAATGGCATACTTCGTGCCCTAAGCTTTCTTCCCCAAGCCGACGGTCTCTGATGGTCGTCATTGGATTCACCATCTCTATCCCCTTCATGATGTCTTTTCCGTTTTTTGGGAAGTGGTTGAATGGCGGAATGAGTCCAAATGCGACGGGAATGCCACTCGTCAAACCGCCATTTCTTCTGCGGAAGTCGAAAGACACCCTGCTCTCCAGTTCCGTGGCCATCCTTGGACAAATTCGGGGCCAGCATCTTTTCGAGCTCCGTACGACCCCAACTCTCCATGTTGACGAGGAAAAAGTTGTGTTTCCAGTAGTGCTCTGCCAGTCGCATATCCAACACATCACATATGAAGATGTGTATTATCTTGAAACTGTCTTAGCGACCGTTGTGACAGTGCCTCATATGACTTACTCCATGTGCATCTTGTGTACCCCCCAAGACCCAGAGCCTCGCCACGTCCCCTGCGAGGGCATAAGAGATCTGGCCTGTGATGCCCAAAGCTTCCAGATGCCGCTGCATCGTCGCAATCGAAATGACCGCTTGTCGAGCATTGACTTCGGGAGCTCTCAGTTTCCACTCGAAGGCGAGGAGAATGATACGCAATGCAAGGTCTTGCACATGTGTGTGATGACAAAATGAGAGTTCAGCTCTGTATTTCGCATAGGCAGCCAAATCTACTCGGTCGTCCACTGGGCGGGATGCTTTGTAAACAAGCATGGCATCAGGTGTTGCACTAGTGACACTTCCACGGTCGACACCTGACGTGTCCACCAGGGATGGATTTACATCTTCTTTGTATGGACAACATGCTTCAATCGCCACTTCATGCCTACGGACAGTGTTAGTGTGATATACTCCTTCCTTGACAAGCACCGCGAACAAAGCTTGGGTACACGACTTGTTTGTTGACGTTGCTCTCATTACTACGAGATGCACGAGTTGGTCCCATGGTCTTCGAACCATCGATTCGTCGATCATTCCGCTCTCAGCAGCAACAGATGTAGGTGTCTCCAGGATTTCTCCAAAGATACGCTCAAGCAGCGGCAATCTCGAGAGAACGTAGTGAGGATCGTCCTTGGAGAACGAGCTGTCGGGTAATACCCGAGTCTGCTCACGGAGGGCGGTCGGATAGGGCCCGTATTCTTTGCCCCTGCGGGGTATCGATTCCTATGGAGCGTATCAGAGAGACGCAGTGGAGGCAAGAGTGCTCCGGCTCACCTCTTTCAACTGGATAGGAAGATGGCCCTGGCATAGCTCGCTGTACCTTTTCGTCACCGTTCCTTTCAAAGGCCATAATTTTTCCACCGTAATCGTCGGTAATGATTCGGGACAAGGAAGTACTGATGACGAGCGGCGTGGTCCGCCCGGGAGAGAAGGAGTTGTGGCATTGTTGTCCTCAGGTATGTCCCGAAGGGGAAAGACAGAAGATTCTGCTGAGGGCAATAGAGGAGGAAGCGGACCTCCTGGATCTACTAGGACTGCAGCTTGAACTGGGTAGTCGAGCTTAATGTGTGTCATTACCCCCACGAGCTCGCACCAGAGATTAAACAATGTGATGTCTTGAGCGAGGCTGCTGGCTGCGGTGCTGTGCAGACGAGACATGTTGTACCCCGTGCCAGAATTGCTGCACAGAGTTGTGGGTCGATGGCGACGAGAACAGGTACAAGCAGTCGAGTTCAAGGAAAGGAAAGGGCAGGAAGAGGATTGGAGAGCACAGGGTCATCAGTGGTCGATGTTCGGAAAAACTCTCGGAGAAAGTAGACATTTGTGACGCGTCAGACTACCTCTTGTTGATTCCTTACAACATCCTCTTTATATTTTACTACACTTGTTTTGTTTAAAATGGTAAAGCGAGAACTACCAGCTGAGCTAGCAGCGAGGTTACAAGTAAGCATTATATCAATGTTCGCGTGACCAATGTTGAGAAGGTCAGGCTTTTCAGGACGGCGTGGCCGAAGAAGCAGAACGGATCGTGTGGGAGCTGTTCCCGAGAAAGGTTTGCATATGATTGTTTTATGTGCCTCGTGTATCTTCTAACCAGCACTGTTGCACAGGTTCTGTGAGTCGACTAAAGGGAATACCTAATCGAGTGTCTAAGTGACGGCGTGTGCAGCGATCTACAGGACCTTGTGACAACTATCGCGAGCAAACCTTCGCATCCTCTTCACGTCTCTCAGTTCTCCCGCTCTTCGATTATAACGACCGCCTCGCTCCCCTCGACCGATGCGTCCACGTCTGCCCCGCATACACATAGCAAGAAGCGCAAACTCGATAACGGTGCCGAGGCGCACGGAGAGGTACATGAGCAGGAAGTGAAGTATATCGAGTATGTGCCGGGGAATGGGCAGGTCACGAAGGAGATGGAGGCGATCAGGAGCGAGTTTGAGGAGCTGATATCATTGGTGGTTCGTATGATTCATTCCAATAGATTGGGAGAGCGCTTATGCTAGAGGTGCAGGACAAGGTCAAGTTATGGGTCAATATGATGATGCCCAAGTACGTCGCATTCATTGCTTTCCCCGGATTTGGACTGATTAGGATTGCACAGGGTTGAGGATGGCGACAACTTTGGTGTGGAGGTACAGGAACGTACGTGCATCCCATTTGACCCTGAGCTTGCAGTTGTTGAACCGTCGTAACAGAGGTGCTCGGGGAGCTACATCGTGCCCAAGAAGCAGGTTACAACCTCCTGGACGGGTTAAAGACCTACCACATGAACCGGGCCAAAATATGCAGCAAACTGATCAAGTATCCCAACCTGCCGGATTATGCTGTCAGTTTTCCCTTTCTCTCCATCGTCCATCATGAGCGTTCTAACTGGGTTGTGTGCATAGGAGGCGCTCAGGAGACACGACGAGAAAGCGTTTTTTGGGATCCGACAGAACCTCGTAGATCTGAGAAGCATATACTGCGTGCTGATGGATCTTTTGCATAAGAACATACAGAAGGTGTGCATGCCGCTTCAGCAGTGTCGTGCAGCGACTGACGCGGAGTGTAGATACGTGCACCGAAGGGGAACAATCGCGAGGCGTTGTATTGATTGCGTTCATTCATTGCCGCTTTTCGTTTGTTACACGCCCGCATGCCTACTGCACGTCACGTTCCTCCTCCGTCCGACCACACCATATCCGGCTACCCTACCGTATCTGCACGCCTTTACGCATATATAAAGCTCGCTGTATCCCTCGCATCGCGCAATCTTATCTGCCTCTGCTTGTCCCTTCGGGAATTCGTGCATCTCGCGTGTCCGGTCCCGGATCTCATTCATCCTACCCAGCATGCACGGCCGGCGCAGGGAGCCTTCTAGCAAAGATAGCCCCGTCCCCCTCTGAACCTCCCGCTAGCCGTTCCTCGTTTAGGCAGCCCTGCCCAAGGATACCTCCAGGCATCTGCAAGCTGGCAGGAAGTGGCAGCGATCACGCTTCCTCGCAACTTCCTGCCTGGGCCGGGTGGGGCTCCTAGGGCCAGTGGTCGAACCTTCTTTTCATCTTTCTTCTGGAGTGCACTAGGTTTAAGAGCGTGATGCCCAGTAGATGGGTGGGTATGGAAGGGTTTTCCAATCGACCGAGTGCTTGCTGGCGCTTGGAAGGGTATTCGACTTGCGGCCGAGTGGCATGAGTTCGCAACCTACTGCCGTTCAACACGTGTCTTACACTAGTACTAGTACCGAAGGAAAAGACTGTGTAGTTGGGTTCTCCCTGCCGACGTTCGCTTGTCTTGTCCCTTCCTATCAGAGAGGATTAGGATCAACCACCAGAGTGTGCTGTAGGTCGCCGAGTGCACGTACGGGTCCATCACCATCGCACAGATAGGGAGAAGCAGAAGATGAGTTTTGGAGCTGAAAGCGAAGCTCGGAGCATGCATCTACTAGACCGTCGGTGTTCGGGGGTATGGAACGTGCGCCATATCTCATGCTAGTTGGCTATTCTTATCTGTTACGAGTGGGTCTGTGTCACAAAGGTACAAATTGTCTACAAGCATGATCGGATCTCGACAAAAGAATCTGAGAGCTGCAATGAAATAATCGTAGAGAGAGAAGATTACATGCGCTAGGGATTGGGGTATTTAGATAGGAGATGTTCGTCCGGCGGTGGACGGCGGTGGGAGATTGTTTGTTCTTTGTGAGATGTGCTGGACTGGAATGCGGGGAATGTGACATTTCGTTATTGGTGGGTAGGATAAGCTGAAGATTGTCGTTGATCAGGATATGGGGTTGTTCGGAGACCATATATTCCTTCAAACCACATTTCAAGTTGATATTATACGTTATATATTCACTTCAACCCATTGTCAAGAGTCGATGGCTGATCCTATGAATGCCAAGATGAAGAGAAGAGAAACGTGATCAACGCGTGTATAACGGGAGTAAATGAACGCGTTTGTCTCTGTTGCCTCGTGTTCGTTTCGTCACCGCCGAAGTGACCGCTGACGCAACGGACCTTGAGTGAAAAGAAGCGCCGAAGAAAAACAGGGACAAGGCGCTGATTGGGCGCGGGAGGGCGTGGTTGACGCCTGGGGTGTACATCTCCTCCTCCTCCTTCTTCCCCTACCACTTGGCCTCGAGGTGTATTTCTCTGCTTGACTCGATCTATATCCTTTTCAACACGGACAACACTTCAACTCACTGATTATCTTCTTACCTGCATTGTTATCAACATCGACTTATACCGATACCACCGATACACATCAACAGCACACACCAGCACAGCAGTTAAAAAATATCATCCTTCGACACGCACACAATCACCATCATCATCCAGCAAAGCACCAATCTAGCCTATCTCGACAACGCACGATCCTATTCACCGGCATCGTGCTTCTCTGGCACTTCCGTCTTCCTCCTCATTCACACCCACGTTCTCCAGCTCACTTCGGCAGGCGAGCCGCGAGCTCATGCTTGCTCGCTCTTCGCATTCCTACCCTGCTTCTGCGCCTCTGGTCACTCGACGCTACATTACGAGAAGGGAAGAGAAGAAGCAGTCAGAGTAAGCCCTGATGCCACCGCGAGATCCTCCCGGTGGTGCTGGAGGGAATAAAATGCCGCCTAGTCCAGTGAAGATAGTGCGTCCCTCCTTCCTCGTTGTCCTCCCTCCAGCTCTAACAGTAATCAGAAAAACCCTTTTGCACGATTAGCTGCCTTTCTCTCTGCCCCGGAACCGACACTTGCAGACCTACCACGGTCCGCCACCGCACCTGCTATCGTTGCTCGTGCTCCTGCGCGACCGGTTGTTAGGACTGGCTCGCAGGAGAGCGGGAGGAAACCTCTAGGACCGCGGGAGAGGGGAAGTCCTGTGAAACAGCAGCAGAGACCGAACGGGACGAGCTCGCCTAATACTGGAGGTGTGGGACGAGGGAGTCCGACCAAATCAGGTTTTTCGAACAACAGTCCAACTACGCCAACATCCCCAAATCACAGACCAACAAACCATCGCCCACAGTCGTCCACCTCCAGCGTCCCACAACAACGTGCCAAATCTCCTGGTTCCCGAGCTACATCCCCCTACTCCTTCACCCCTTCGTTCAAAGCAGACTTCATGACTGCTGCCGCATATGCGGCGATGTCATCCCCGCGGGATAGTTGGGCGACGACAACTTCCCCTGGATTGGCTGGAGTGGGAGTGGAGACTGCAAGAGGAATAGGAAGTCCATTGATGGGGATCAGCAGTCCTGTACTGGCTGGAAGCCCACTAGGACGGCCCGAAAGAGGTCAAACGATTGACCAAGTACTGACGAGCACCACGCCTCTTATTCGACAAGCGGCCCCGCCCTCTGCACCGGCATCAGTAGCTCCAGCAACCCGTCCACCAAGCACCGCTCAGTCCTCTCAACCCCCATCTCCCGTTAAACCCTCCCACCCCCCTCCCCAGTCACAAGGATCAATTGTCTTCCCCACCTACCGGAACACCTCTACCAGCTCGCTCATCTCCCCTCCTGCGTCTACCGTCGGCGGCCCAACTTCTGCAAATGGACGATCACGCGCTGTCTCCCAAGGTCAGGGCACGGGACACGGCTTTCCCAGCCATCGTAAACTATCTACTACATCCCTCTCTCGTGCAGGGGGGTTCACGAACTACCATATGCGACCTCCAACGTTATCCAACGCCTCTGCCTCCTCTCTCCCGCTGGGCGACCGCCCGCTTCTTTCTCGGATATCCCACGAAGCCCGAGTGGAGCAAGCGACCGAGTCCAGCTTGCGCAACAAGAGCGTGGACAAAGTCGACGGGCTGGATCTTACAGACCCCTGGGGCAAGATGTATCACCATGATTCGCCGTATGACGTGTTGGAGAAGACGGGGAACGGGATTGGGGGTGGGAAGAAGGGGACTGGGGGGACGGGTGGCACGCCTAGGGGTGCGCAGAGGGCGGGGACGGCCCCTCCCAGTGGGAGGGTGAGCCCTGTGGGTAGTGCGATGAGTCCGGGGAGCGCTATGCTGAGGGAGGTAGGTGTATGCGCATATATTTGGGTTTCTGAGTTCTGATGATGCGTATGTAGACGGCACCGACGACGGCTCCCTACTCCCGATCACGGAGGAACTCGACTGCCCCCTCCCCCTTAGCGAGGAGTACGACCGCCTCGCAGATCGACCTGCCTTCGCAACTCTCTGCTTCTGCTCCGCCTAGCTCTGGCCCTCCAGTGAGCGGACCTTCTACTACCCCTCCGGAACACAACCAGCCCCCGACGATCAGCAACCTCCAATCCGCGCGCCGTTCCCGCATCTCCCTAGATGGACCTAGCGTCGGCGACCTCCTCTCCTCAGCGCTGGAAGATGCCGAAGACCACGAGCGACTCTTTGGCGAGCTGCGGGCTCAGGCTGCGCGTTCTGCAGGGAAGAAGAAGACGTTTTTCGGCTTAGGGTTGTTTGGCTCTTCAACTCCGAGTGAGGACCGGAATCTGGTCGTCAGGGGAAGGACGGCGCCTGTACGGAGGAAGCTTAGCAAGAGCAGGAGGGGAAGTGTTACTCTCAGTAGGAGGAGTAGTGTTTCTGGCCCTGGGGCTGCTGGGCTTGGAGTGGAAGGACAAGGCCTGAGAAGGCCGAGTTGGGGAAAGAGACACAGTGTGATCGGGATGGTCACTCCGCCTGAGAGTGTTGTTGAGAGAGCTGAGGTGCCGGCGAGGGAGGGCGAGAGGGCGGAGGAGAGACATGGGGCGACGGTGGTGAAGGATGTGCGGAGCGCGTTTGAGGGACTTAGGACGCCTAGTCCGGATAAGCCTCAGCCGGCGGTGCCTCTCAGTCCTGCTCCTACAGGTGGACCACCACCGGATGCGGCGACAGCAATTCCAGCATCGACGGCAGCATCCTCCGCCTTCGCAGGGCGACAAGCGCCCTCACCTATCATTACCCAACCACTCCGTACCCGAAGTCCGGACAAACCCCACCCTCCTATGCCTTCCTCCGATGGCCCGCCCTCTCCAGCCCAAACGTTCCTAACCAACGTGACCACCGCCGGCGGGTCCATCCCTGGCTCGCCGTTCATGTCCTCGCCTCAATCGCAGATATCCGAGTACTTCCCCGCTATGCCTTCTGCGGACAGAGCTGCAGCACGCAATGACAGCTCGGACAGAGTGGGCAGTACTGGTGTCTCGGGAGCGATGCCGGGCATTGGCGTGGGCGCGGGTGCAGCTAGGGGTCCAGGGCCAGCGCTAGGAGACCCGCTTGGCTTGCATACTCCAAGCCTGGGCTCAAAGGTCAACGTCGTTCCTCTTCAGCCGACAACCACCCCTTCTCCCGTGCTTGCAACCCCTTCTGCGCCGATGCCGCTTGGGATTGGACAACCCAGACCGCGTGTGCCCAGCTTCGAGGTTGTCCGCCCAAGAAGGACAAGCACGGACCGGAAACCCGTTCCGCCTCTACAAACCATCGCTTTGCCGTCGTCAGCATCAACGCCCTCTACCGCTGGCCCAGCTGGAATAACCGTAGCATCGCCTCCCCCAACCGATAATTCCCAAGGTGTAATCACAGGGGTATCATCTGCTGCCCAAGCACCCGGGTCAAACGGAGCTTCTTCTGTGGCTGTGCCGTTAAGTGCATTGACGCAAACTGCACGTGATATTCCCGATCGCTATGCGAATGGAGATGCTGGTGAACCCGTGGCCCCTGTCCCCCGGGGCGCGGCGAGTGCTAGCGTCGGCAGTGCGGCACCTGGAGATCATCAGCAGCGCATGCATCAAGGGGTTCCTAATAATGTCATGGCTTCTGGTGACGTTGTTCCTCATCTCACGAACTTTACGAACGTTACGACTTCTACGACCTCATCCACGCCGGTTCTCCCATCCACACCTACAGCATCGTTCCCATCGACGACCTCCACCGCAGCTGCTATAGCAAACGGGAAGCAGCCTGTTCTCCTTGCCAAAGCCACTACAACCTCTGTACCACTCAAATCCTCCCCAGATTCGAAGCGCGAGCGCAGATCATCCCTATTTAGCGGGTCATCCAAACGCGCATCATCTTCTTGCGACACATCAGGAGCCACCGGCTCTGCTACTACAGCGTCTACCAACGCGACGGCGACGACCGCACACACCACTGTTGGTGGGACTCCTCATTTGCCTGGCACCCCCTCCGCGCCAGCGTATGTGCCGGGAGCGAACAACATCCAGCGCAGGCAGAGCCAACTGCCACTGGTCGTTAGCCCCTCAGCACACTCTACGCCCGGCAAAGGCTACTCTCACAGTCGCGAACCAAGCATGCGGAGCGACGCGAGTGGCTCCGGTGGGGGGTTCTTCAAAGCCCTTGGCCGGGCACTCAGTATCTTCCCCGGGCGCACGCGGAAGACATCCACCGCGAGTGCGACGCCATCCTTCACCCACCCCATTCCTCAGCACGGACATGCGCCGCCAACACCGATCAAAACCCAGGGGCTAGGGGCGATGCCCGGTTACCTTCCTGCCGGAGACCGCTCTGAGTCCCCCGATGTCGAGTTGGTGCTCAGTATGGGGAAGCTGATGATCGCCAACCCTGATGTGAGCGGGTCGGAGAGCGAGCTGACTAGTGTGAGGACGCCGAGGGGACAGAGTCCTCAGAGAGTGTACGTTGGTGGACAAGGAGCATCAAATGCCGTACAGCCTGGGATTCCCAGTATGCCGGAGATGCTCGCGAAGGCAAACGTCCAGCTGCAGCATGCTGTGAATGGACAGCAGGTCGCTCATGCTGCACCTGCAGTTCAGACGGCCCCCGCTCGCGCAGCTCCAACAACAAACGGCGTCCAGGGAGTGGCCTTCCCCACGAGTCAGACGCCGGCGTATACCACGCCTCTTAGTTCACCAGAGCAGGAACGCGCGAACCCGCTGAGACAAAGATCGATAAGCAACATCGAGCAGCCCCAACCGCAATTCCAACCCGCACCAGCTACGCAGCCCCCAGCTCCGGCTCAGCCAACTCAGCCAGCCCAGCCAGTTACTGTTGGAAGGTCCGAGAGACGCCGCAGCGGCTCGTTTGTAAGTCCGAGCGGCATATTCAGCGGATTCTCCCGGGGACAATCAGGGAAAGAACGCCCTGCGCCAAGCGTGCAGGCAGTCGCGCAAGCTGCTGCTGCTGTTACCCAGCCTCAGGGCCCGGCACCACAGGTGGTTGGTGTCACTCCAACAGCAGTGACGCCATCACCGCCCGCGGTAACTCATCAGCAGGCTCAGCCAGCGGGAATCCAACCACAGGGCCAACCACAATCACAACCACAAGTGGTGCAGGCTCAACTGGTAGCGCAGCCACAGCCTGCTCAGCCGGTCGACGTATCTCACGTATCTCCCCCGCGCTCCAATGAGCTGCACGCTTCCCATCGTCATTCAGCAGAGCACCACTCGGCTCATCATTCCACTCCTCGGCATTCGGGCGAGCATCAGCCACCTTCCGTGCCGCATGCGAATCCAGCCCCAGCCCCTTCAACACTTTCACCTGCGTCGCCTACTTCCAGCACATCCCACCCGTCGCGTCCTCCGGCACAACCCCTTGCTTCCTCTGATCGCTCTCTCTCTGCAACATCCCTACGTGATCTTGCCCCGCAAGTCGTCTTTGATGTATTCCAGGCGCCGGTCAAAGAATCTCTCAAGAAAGCGACAGGGGAGGGAGAGTATCATTCCAGCGCGATCGAGTACCGTAAAGGCTCTAAGCGTGTAAAGGAAAAGCGGGAGGAGGCAGTTCCTGTCCACGCTCAAGGTCAAGTTCCCTGGCAACAACAACAACACATGACCCAACAACAGGCGCAGCAGGCACAACAAATGCCGCAAGTCATGTCCCCGCCCATCTATATGTCCCCCTACATGCTCCCACAAGGCCAGCATCAATCCTGGTCTCATCCCTCTGAAATAATGCGCCCTCCCTGGGCATCGCCGCCCGTGGCGACCTCTGCCTACAGCTACCTTCCTCCCATGCACCAGCCCACCCCACCACAGGTGCAGCCTCAGCCGCCCTATCTCACTTGGTCGGCTTCGCCTAACGCGATTCCGCCAGGTGCACTTAGGCGGGGTATTAGTACGGATAGTTCCCTAAGCGGAGAGACGATCCGCGGAATGGGAAGGGAATGGGCGGTAGTTTCCCACCCTGCACCTCAGGAAGGGGCCAAACTCAAACGGAAGCCAACCAAGGATAGGGAGGAAACGTACCATTCTCTGGCGGACATGGGGTCTTGGGGCAGAAGTGTCATGTCTGCCGCGGTGGGCACGGGTGCCAACGAGTTGGGGCAGGTTGTTAACCCTCCCGCGCCGCAGCAGATCAAGGATGCGGAAAGAGAGAGGGAAAAGGAAAAAGAGAAACAGCACCAGAGGGAGGCGGAGGAAGCAGAGAGACAGCGCGAGCGCACCTCGGAGATGACACGCAAGAGAAGCATCTCTCAGCATGTGCCTGTGGCTAAGCTCAGGCAGTTGCAACGTGATGCGGAGGAAGAACGGGAGCGGTTGATGCGAAAGGACCAGCAAGTAAAGAACGAGCAGACTGGCTTTGGGTTACTGAGGTACAGAAGCCGGAAAGAAAGCAAGGAGGGGAGTGTGGAGCGGAAGGAAAGCAAGGGTAAAGGGAAGGATAAGGAGGTCGAGCGCAAGAGCTGGGACGATGAGACTGCCCGGGACCTCCGCGAGCGAACGGACAGCGTCATCACCAGTGTCGTTGATGGTCGTCGCGACGCCCTCGGCAGGCGGGAAAGTACCATGAATGGCGAACCCAGGCAGCGTCGCATCAGCTCGGACAACATTTCACCCCCACGGCAGATGGCTCCCCAATACCAAAACTCACGCCGCGAGCGTCCGCCATACGTGCGGAAGCGCAGCACCTCCATTGACTCTGTTCTGAATGCGGCGGCTCGGACGAGCGAGTACTATGGGTATGGCGCGCGTCCGTTAGTCGAACAGCCCGCATATAGTTATTCGTCCTATCCGAATGGCGCCAACACCTGGTCAGCATCGCACGCACCACCCCGGTACACCCCTGTACCTGTTTCATCGCTCACCTCATCCCGATCGATGAGTAGGCAACCTGGATACACCCCCATGACCGCGGGCGAGTTCAGGAGCCGTAGGCTGAGTACTGGCTCGCGTGGCATGGAAAGAAGCGTATCTCAGGCGCCGCTGCCAGCACCTGAGCGTCCACCCATAGGCGGATCAAACTCTTCACCTCCTGCTGTCACGAGAAGTACGTCAACGAAAGCCGGTGCTGGATCGGGCTACACGAGTTTCAGCATCTCCACAGGCCAGGTAAATGGAAATGGAGTTCCTCACGGTGCCGCCTTCGTTCCCGGGAATGGATCGGCTACTACTGACACGAATGCCGCGGCCCGCCGAGTGATCCCTGCCCCAAACATGGACTGGATGAAGTTCACTGATCCTGCACCCAGCTCGACATTTGTCGCATCATATTCCAACGGAACTCAAAGTGCATACGGTCCACCAAGGTCAAGCTATTACACCAACACTGGCTTCAGCTCCGCGGATTACTGGAATTCTTACGCGCGCGGGGTGCCCCCAGTTGCTGGACGGGAGAACTAACAAAAGGACTTAAAGATATACCCCTTGGACCGCTGTTTTCGCTTCATCACTGTACAACGTCCGCATCTCGCATTTTCCCTCCTCGATAGAGATCTTTGCAATCTTCGGCTTAAATTTCTTCTCTCAACAAGATGACACCAGTACTCAGTATATACGACAGATTCACGACCCAGTTTCGTTGCCTTCACAATTCCATCTTGGGGTATTTTAAGGATATCGATGTATCTTAGTTATTCACGGTTGCCCGTCACCTGCAATAAACAAGGTTTATCTGAAGAGCTGTGCTGATAAGGGTCCAAAGTGGAGCAACTTCCTAAATTTGATAGCTAAGATCCACTGCTACAGGTTTGTATGGACGAAAGCGTCACGTTTCACGTTACTGTCATTATGAAGTGTTATTACAGATACAGGTTCCGATTCATGATAAACCCCCGCCATGCTTTCCAGATTTCTAGGTGAAGCAGCCATCAGCATCGACATCAAATGAAACAATGAAAACTAAAAAGTAAAAGCCCTCAGACCTCCAAGGAAGGACAATGCGCCCTCATCGCGCTGCCTCGACAGCCACGCACCGCAGCGCAGTTCCGAAGAACCGGCCCACACTCCGCGCTCAGTGGATGGGTTCGACCTCACGATAGGAGGGGGAATATAACGGCGGACTCATCGAGGACTTAAGTGCGCTAGAGTGGAAACTGCGAAGTATACGGAATAGATTTCGTCATGGGGAAAATAGATGTGTCGAATGATCCAGGCGAACAACTAACCTGAACGTGGAATGCGACGCGGTGAATCAAATTTCACTCGATCTATATGGAAACGATCAGTCAAATTGCCAGAGACCGTGAGAGATCGAACGGAGATCAGACAAAGTCACACTGGCAAGTGTATTAAATGCATCCGAGGATGCGGCGCGAAGGTTGCGAAACCAACGCTGCTCTGCGTCTCGGCATGGTCGCGTAGGCCGGGGAAGAGAAGGAGATAGTCATCATTTCGATGAAGCATGTAACACAGCAAGAATTGGAAATGAGACGTACCAGGACAGACGTGTGCTCACTTGGTGTTTATAACAACATGTGAGAGAGTATGGGAGTAAGAGGATGAAGGGTTGCAGTCCACGAATTTATCGACCGCGAAAAAAGCGCACAGACCAAGGGACGGATGCTAAAAAATGACTAAATTAGATATCCCTCGGAGCCAATTGAGGACAGACGAGAATCGGAGTTTAGCGTGTCACAGTCACATCTACGTCTTCTGTGTTTGGACAAGCACTCTCCTGGGTACAAATATGGGCATCGGCAGAAACTTTTACCTCGTCTAGCTACCTATGCCGAGGACTCCCGCCTATACGCGGATTTGCTATCGCTCCGTAGCTCTTTCATGACTGGCAGTGTTGGCGCTACTCTCGGCCAGCCGCGATTCGTTGTGTCCGAGTATCTGGCAGCCCTATGTAACCCCTCCTCGAAGAGACTCTCCATCCAAGCTTTTGGGACGGTGTATTGCACGACATCCTATCTGTTGTGCTGTAGTCTGGCGCCGTGGCGTGTCTGAATCTCCCACGACGGATCATCACACTTAGTCCCACTCAGACCACTGCGTTTACTGTTACCTGCTGTCAGTACAAACGAAGATGGTTTTACTGTTGAAGTTCAGGGACGCCCCGATTATCGGTGGAAATCCAACCCTCCTTTTCTCTAAGCATACGCATCTGCTGGTCTATCGATGCCGTAACAAAATCTACGCGCTTACGAGTTAAGGCGTTGTAGTCGACAAAATGGTCGACGGCATCAGCGTCCCGGACCCTTCGAAACACTGGTGTACGATGACCATTTTTGCTCGATTTTGTCGAGATATAGGATATAGCGGGTCCTAATGTGCTCTTAGTATAGAGGCTCGTCTCCAACGTGGCCGGGCCTGCTGCTTGCGGTGCACCTCTCCCAAGAACACCCGACATTTTCCTCTTCACATCATGGTAGACTGGTCAGTATACATACTCGATTCCGATGTAAGTTGACAGATCTGACCGAGAACAGTCTGGATTTGTCTCGGGCGAGAGTCCACTTCGGAATCTAAGTACCAGAGCTTTAATGCGTGGCGGAAGGCCATGCCCGCATGGGGAGGAAAGCGAGCTAGCTCAATGAGGGTATTCCAGTGAATGATCCGTGTAGACCAGCTTTGATTGGTCTAGGTTGTAATGTCTGACAGGCAAGTAGTATGTATTGAACGTAGCTTATCCCTCCAAAATATACACTGTTCTCAATCACGCCACCTGCCCCTTGAAACGTCAGGAAGATCACGTAATCGGGACCAAACAGTAAACAAGCGCACGTGACACTTGAGCCCTTTTGATTGAAAAAACACCCTTTCTAGATCTTTCACCGTTCCATGCCATTCAAAACATAGGCGGTAAAGGTGCTGCATAAGTGAACTCTCTGACTTACATACATTGGCGCTCTTGATTCACTTCAACTCTAATTTTGACTCGATCACACAGGAGTCTAGTCACGGTGCTCTGTTGCATGTTTTACGCAACCCTGTTGTAATTCTTGGCATCCATGGCCTCCCGAATTCATGGCCATCGCTTGGGACATCCTGGCGCAGCATAAGCCCGTCAGTGCTTCAAGGCGTAACTCCTTGGTGCTATCAGATGCTCCGCACTCAGCCGAGGAGAGAGGGGGGTCACTTGGGCAATCTATTCCGTCCTTACTGCTGTGCATGATAGGGGCCAGAGTTCCTGTCGTCCACATGCTGGTTGTCTCCCTAATCCCCAAGAGAAGCCATTTCACTTGAACCACAGGGTCCGGGAAGGAACACAGGGGTATGTGTCTGTGTATCATATCCGCACCAGCTCGGAAGACCCCTCTACTTGTCTCAGGATCCATTGAGAGATGGATTTGAGAGGTTGCTTCCTTTCATAATTCGCCATGCTGGAGAGAACCTGCCTTGCTTCCCTCAATGTGGATAAGCACTGGGACTGGAATTTGGATTCTTTTTACGAAATGAACACATAATGACGGCGACAAATTCCACCTGGAAACGTATGCAGGTAAGGGCGTCAGCAGTCGAGAACGCCGATTCCCCAGTCTCAGCAACATGCACGCCTTGGAACTGAGTGGCGGCAACAACCTGTCATTTGCAACAACACCCCTATGATAAATGAAAGAAGGCAAATCGCGTCATGCGACCTCGTTACCTAGCATTTCAAGTTGTTATACAAATCGCCAGACCCGGAGGAACCCAGAATACAAAGGGAATAGGCACACATGCAAACGTCCATGTCGGTCGAATCATGATGCTCATCGATCAGCACCCCATTTTGTGAGGTCCGACCGTATGTGCCACGGAGCTTGTAGAACAGATGAATTGTCGCGGTTTGGTATCGAAATGAAGATATCGTCGAAGAACGAATAACGAAGGCGTGGGTGGAATGTGATCTAATGGCCGGAAAGAAGCCTCGTGGCACTTTCATGTTACCCACATGAAAGTGCTTATGCACTGTAAAGTTGTTACTGAAAGAAGGCCTCGGGATAATCGGTATATCGCGTTGAAGGATCGAGAACAGTTCGAAGACGATCGGCGTGGATATAGATATCATCGACTGCTATTCGGAGTGCGAGGCATTTCCTGCATGCGTTCAAGGCTTTGGATCGTGAGGTATCGGTCAGGAGACCGAACTGCTCTATGCGCAGGATCGTGTCCACGAGCTCTGTCCAGCCCCTTGCCCACTCGTTTGCACCTATCACTACCTCAGCAGCCCCCTCTTGGCTGAATCTGCGAATCTGCGCATACCTCCGTATCCGGATGCGTGGTAAGCCTCTCGGAGCTCACTGGACGCTCTTTCAAGCTGCTTGCAGATATCGTCATTTATCCGGACGATATTGGGAGATACCGGAGATGTTGGTGACGTCGGAGAGGTTGGAGAGGTTGGAGACCCTGGCATGGCAGTTGAGCGGAGAGACGAAGAGTGGAAACTGGTGGGTACGGTTGGCGAGACATTCGACCCCGCCAGGGACACTCAATATTTGTAGGCGCCAGCATGTCAGCGTGCCGGCAAGAGTGAGAAAATGAAGACGTGTTCAAAAGAGGCGAGGCTGTGCGTGGGGTGAAGAAATAGCGGAGGGCAGACGAGGCATGAACACTTCCTCGAACGGGGCCGCGGCAATCATCGAGATGGATGATCAGAGCGGAAATCACCCGCTGTGCACATACTGGCGCTCACGTACACGTTTTCACGATACATTTTTTTCTACCTTTCTGATGGGTGCGGTGAAGGGCCTCTGACAAAGTAAGAATCTATCGGTAGGCTGTACACTTCGGGAGCTGTGGCGCATTCTGCCGCGGTCCGTTGAATGCTCTCTGACGCGCGCGTGTCCCTTACAATACCTCTGCCGATACCTCCTCCGAACTGTAAATTAACTGATGGCGTGTGGCCTCGATCCAGCCCTTTCATCTCCGCGTTCTACTGGAATCGATGTTTTTCATCAGCCTGCGAGTTTGCCCCACTCAACCCCTTCTTTTTCGTTCTGGACAGCAAGAGCTCGGCACAGCGACTTAATCGGCCATGCTCAACCGTTCTCTCACGAGGCCGACTGCGTGATCATCAGTTCAGGCATGTCTAGATGCTTAGCTGCGTACTTCATGCTCTTGGCTCAGCCTGATCTACCCCATGGTATTGTTATGCTTGAGGCTCGGGAAGCGATCAACGCCGCTACTGCATGCAATGGCGGTCACTGTCGACCTGATTGCTACCGTGGTTACTTGCCATACAAGAAGATCGTCGGGGCGTTTCAGGCATCGAAGGTGATTCGAGAACCACGTGTTCTTTTGAACTGTCTCCGAGAGTATCCAGGTCATCAAAAACGAGATGGACACGTTGGATCTGGTGGAGAAATTGGTGACCGACGAAAATGTACGAGTTAGGCGTTAGTCTCGACCAAAATGACCTTGTTCAGGCTAACCCGTGATTGCTTGGCGCTCATGCTGCCCAGATTGACTGCGACTTCTGGCGCGGGCGCTCGTTCGATGCGATGATGACCGACGAATGCAAGGTCGCTTATCGAAACTCCTACGACGAGTTCATCAGAGACGGCGGGAATGCCGACTAAGTCGAGTGGATCGATGACCAAGCAGAAGCGCAACAGGTTTGAGAACCACGTCGTGCGCGTGTACTTCGTTGACCTCATGCCTTATCCTCAGGCTACTAGGCTCCTCCGCGTGGAAGCCGCCGCAAGCTTCCCAGCTGGCTCCTTCTACCCGTATAAGTTTACTGCGCACTTACTTAGGCGTGCTATGTCCATGGGATTGAACTTGCAGATCCATACACCTGCCACTGCAGTTGCTTCGGTAGATGGATTCTGGATGATCGACACCCCTCGCGGCAGCATCCGCACTCGCAAGGTCCTGCATGCAACGAACGGATACGCATCTGCCATCCTTCCCGAGTTTACTGGGAAGATCGTACCCTTTTACGGGGTGTGTTCGTCTGTCACCCCAACCAAGTCGTATTCGGGGAAGAAGATGCTGGCACACACAATGTCCCTGTATCAACAGCGAGGGGTGCGTGATCGTACTCCGACTGAAGGATTAAACTCAGACTGCGTGCACAAAAATAGGATTCCAGCTGATGGAACAATCATTGTTGGCGGGGGGGAGTTTGTGAATCGGCAAGCGCACATCAACAATTGTGACGATAGCAAAGTAATGCCAGCTATCACGGAACATCTCCGAAACGTCATGAAGGACAACTTCGATGGTTGGGGCGACGAGGCACACGGCGAAGGGCTGGAGCGCGTTTGGGCTGGCATCTCGGGCTACGTAGGCACTTCCATTGTCAACAACGGCATTATCAGCTGAGCGATCATCATTGTGTGCGTTCGCAGACAGGGGACGGTTTATCCTATATAGGTGCCTTTCCCGGAAAAGAAGGCCAGTTTGTCTGTGCAGGTTTTCATGGGCACGGTAAGGCCTTTCCATCGGTGGCGCCTGGCCGTGCAGACGCCCCCAACATTGCTGACAACCGTGCACAGGTATGGCGCGCATTGCTACGTGCGCAAGAGGGGTGGCTATGTTGATGTTGGGGCGGGCTTGGGAGGAGACAGAGCTGCCCGAATGTTTCCAGATTACGAAGGAACGATTGGAGCGCAAGGTCAGGCTGTAGGGTGAAAGAGGTAAGATTATTATCGTATCGCGGCTTGTGATTGTCCCGTTAGGTCGGAAGGTTGGCATAAAAGGGTATCGTTGTTGTATTGTAGGATCGAAAGGATATGGAAAGAATCTAATTAGAACCCCAACGGCTAACAACGGGGTGAAATTGTTCATGCGGTTTCCACCTGGGATGACATCTAGTGACCCTGTTTCTTCTTACCATTACGGCGGCACCCGACCGGCGAAACTGTTGGCCGAGATGAGGCTTCCACCGAATCGCGAGCTAAACATGCACTAAGGACAAGAACGGTATACATTTACGGGTAAACATCGGGAGACGTGATGGTTATGTAGAATCATACAGATGCTTGAGGAGAAGAAGAAAATATAAACAATGATATGTACAACCGGGGCAGTGAAATCCGCCCTTCATCACGGCTTCGGGAATGATAAGTCCGGGTAATCTTCGTACTGCATGTCGCCATCTAGGAACCGCCGAAGCCGCGCTACCTGAGCCGAAAGGTATATGACGATGATCTGCATCTTGATGTCAATGTCAAGCCTTAACAGCTGATGACATGTCGTAAGAGCGATGTCGCGTGTCGATGTGAACAGGGCGCCTTCAAAGCCGGTCTCGATGATGGCATCGATGAGTTCGCGGAACTCGTCACACCATCCGAGCACGCCTAACTCTCCAAAAGCGTCATATCTTGTTCGAAGGATGTTCGGAGCGATCTGGAGGGCGTATGCGATGGCACCGTTTGTTGCTAGTGCGGAATCGGAGGGTTGGATTTTTGGCGCATCTGGTTCAGGCGGTGCGGGCGCAGGGGGGACGGGAATGACAGGTCGATCCTTGAATTGAGTGAGTAAGTGCACTGCATGACCTAACTTTTCGCTGGGGCATACCTCAAACCATTTGTGTTGCCGCTCGTACTCCCAATCGTCCCCTACGTCGTTCGACTGCCAATTGTCCATCATCTTGCTTGGGGTGAAGAAGGAGATATCAGAGTTCTCTCAGCAAGGTGATTGTAAAGCCGCAAAATGTTCGACGGATGAGGTACGGATATAGGGTAAATTCGTGCGACAGAGTCAGAGAATACGCAAGCACGTTCCTTATACCACTCGTTAACCGGAGCTTGTACTGCCTCGCAGCCTAATGAAGTATCTTGCTCCACGTCTGTCGGACCTGTCTGTGATATACGCGACACCGAGCACAAAGTCAGTGACGGTGTTGATGAGTTGTTGACGGTGGATAGAGCCGGTCGACGAGTGCAGTATGTCAGGTGCACGTACAATATGCTGGCAAGACCTGGAGGAGGAAAGGACACGCCTGATCGGAGCTGGATACATTGTGAATTACATTACGCCTCGTGTCACACATGAGGACCCTGATTCGGAGCTGAGCAAATGACCAAAATTATTCTAGACAAGTAGGAAAAAACAGCAATTCTTGTGAAAGGGAACATGGACTCTGAGCTATGTCAGTTAATGACGAACAAGGTCTCTCACATTCCACACTTGCAACGCCTAGTCGTACCGGAACCAGAACCTAAAGTGTAGGTAAGATAGACAAAAATATTTTCTCTCCCTCGGGGAGTCGAACCCCGCTCTCGCGCGTGACAGGCGCGTGTACTAATCCGATATACTAAGAGAGACTTGGATGGAAGGCAGTGCCGCCTTAAGAACAGATAATAAATACAATGGGTAATTACAAGAACCGTGTTGTTCAGTTCATTAGGCTTGGGCTCGATATAATCGCTAAGAAAACATTCTACTCGTTATAATAGTACAAATACGAGTATAATGTGTATTTTTTCTATCCTCTCGATAGCCAGAGCAGTTCTCTCTCCTTCCATTGTCCACGAGTCTTATATATTGGGTGTCAACCTATGTAAAGTAGCAATCAGCGACCTGCTTTGTGCGCATGGGAAGATATCAACCCACCAATCATAACGCATGATTTCGTCAATGCTGCTGAATGCCGCGTTCGCCAGTTCTCTCGCCTCCATCCAGACCCAGACTTTCGCAATAGCCGTCAAGCTGCCCATGTCGTACTCTTTGATCTGCCCCGGGCGAGAGCCCATTTGCCGCCCAACCTGGCGTAGAATGGGCACTGCAGACCGGAACAGATCCATGTTGGAATCCAGCTGTCGACCGATACCTTCCAGCAGCAAGATTGAGATGACTGTGTTTACGAAGTCCGCTTCCATCTTTACGTGATGGGTGCGCACGGCGGTGAGCACCTCGGACAGGACGTCCGATATCCGTATCTGAGCAAGGGAGAATGTCTTTGATTTGACCGAAAGAATCAGGTGTTGCATCTTCAATGCAAACGTCTCCGTATCAATCGCGAGGTCCGGCGTGCGACATCTTTCGATCATTAGCTGGCCAGCCCGATATCCGTCGAACACAGCGATCGCTTGGAAGAGGTCGAGGAAGTTTCGGCGATTTGTTGGTGAAAGTGTGGTGACGAGACCGGTGTCGACGAATATCAGCTCCGGAAGGTATCCCTCCTCGTGGAGTTGATTCAATTCGGACAGCCACGCTCCTTCGGGAGCATCACTTTGAGCAAGTGGTTTCAGCCGACCAACAATTGCATCGCTCTCGGCAAAAAGCGCTTCCTCATTTGGTTTAGGAGTTCCGAACAGCTTGTTCCCAATGAGCTTGAAGAAGAAACCTGTGCTAGGCTTATAGAACTTGACCATGATATTCCCAGGATGCAGGTCGGTGTGCACGAAGTTATCGAGTAATAGCATGTTTAGGAAGGCGTCAAGACCCATGTTAGCGAGTTGCTCATCGAAAGGACCCCCTCCGTGCTTGAGGAAAGCAGGTAGAGGCAGCGCGTTCTCGTATTCTTCGACGAGAATGTCCCTCGTGGAATATTCTTCGACCGGTCGTGGAAATCCGATCGCTGACTGTCGGTTTTCGAAATTCTTCTCAAACCGTCGGAGATTAGACGCTTCCTCCCGCAAGTCCAGCTGGGAACGCATCATGCCACCAAACACTTCCACTTCCTCGGGCAATGAGAGCCACTGCACGCCGGGTATCAACGAGAGTGCGCGTGCAAAGAAGCTCATGATCCTTAGATCACGGTTAATGGTCTTTTCCACCCGCGGGTGCAGGATTTTGATCGCAACTTCGGCAGAAGGCGGTGATGAGGGCGGAGGACTTGTCGGCGGGAACTGCGGTGGGAACCTGCGCTCGTGCGGATGACGTGGATTCAAGTAGCTCGGTGGCAGGACAGATTGCTTTAGACGACCCTTGTAGACCTGCGCGATAGCGCCGCAGCCTATCGGTGTTCTGTCGAATGATTCGAATACTTCATCAAACGGCGCTCTGAACACCCGTTCCACTACTCGTCTTGTATGGGAAAATGAATGTGGTTTGCCATTTGAGTGCAAGCGGCCAAGCTTTTCGCAAAGAAGAGACGGGAATAAGTCCTTTCTCGATGCCGCCCATTGAGCCAGCTATATGCGTTCAAAATTGGTAAGAGCACAAAATAAGAGTGGTTATCGAGGTACGTACCTTGGTAAATGTTGGGCCCGCTCGCTGCATCTGCGCAGTCAGCAGCCCATACCACCACACCGCCCCCCATCGATCCCCATCCAGCTTCTTCTCTGACTTCCCGACCACCAGCATTGGTGCTGCGAGTATGACGGGCAGGAAGATGCACACCAGCTGACAGAATCTGAGACCGGTTTGCAGCGGCTCCCATATATGCGTCTTGATCCATCGCAGGATGCTGGAGAGCAAAAAGCGCGAGTCGGAGGTTCGGGGTTGTAGAGCAGGTTGGAAACTGTCACAGGCAGTGCAGGGGATAATGTGTGAGGCGGTGAGGAGGGTATGAAGAGCTGGTGGTGAGGGTGAGAGGCGAACATAGATGTAGCATCCGGCTGCTGGGAGGAAAAGCCATTGGAAAGAGAACAGCGGCCGTTCTCGCCGAGGAGGTGGGAAGGAAAAGCGCCAGAATGAGCCTGAAAGCGTACTATCCGGCCGAAACGATGAAGTCGTGAACGTTCTTCGGGGATGGGTTGAAGATACAATGGGAGATCGTCGGATTGTAGGAAGGGTCGAAGATATCGATATCCGAGGTGCCGGAGGTCGTGCAAAGTTGTTTTTCAGCGCCAGAGGTAACAAACCGACTCGGTACTGTAACACCATTTTGCAGGTAGCAGCGTCCCGTGCTTGGTAGTCCCGTTTTGAGTAAGACAAACTAGGAAGCCCTGATGAATTCTATGGTGCGTTCATGATATGGTAGACGGCGAGGACGGCGACGCAGTCAGAGAAAGACGGCGAGCTCTAAGCAAGGAGGAACGAGTCTCCCCGGCAAGGAGAATTAGAGGCGAAGAACGTGAAAGATGGCTAAATATATGCTTCCGGTAATGACGTCCTGCTCGGCACGAACGTGCCGAGGCTGTTTGATCTGACCCGTCTGTCATGAAACTAGTTCAGCAAATAGAGTGGAGATTTAGAATCTCGTATTGACATCAAATCCAACGTCGCCATCTAATATCGTTGAATGTAAGGTTCATAGTCTCATCTGCTTTGCAAAAGTGCTGCGGCTCTGGTATCACTAGGCGTGGCCACTGATCGACTTAACCTTGTATCTGCACAACATCAGTGACTTTTGTCAAGCACGAGAAGAGGGAAGCGCACGGTTCTTCAAGATATTTGATTTCTTCATCCGTCAGTGTCTTGTTTGGAATAATAGCCTCTTCGATACGCTGGACAGAACTGAATCCAATGATCGGGCTCGACACCTTCGTGTTGATCCAGGCAATCGCAACCTGAGCCATGAGCCATCCCTTCTTCTTCGCCAGCTCCTCGACACGGTTGATGATCTCCTTATCCGCATCAGACTTCTTCATCTCGAACGGTGTGCCTACGGCGGACGAAACGCGCAGAGAGGTCGCAGAGACGGGCTTGGCGAGTTGTCCGGCTGCGAGCGGGCCCCAAGGAATAAGCCCGATGCCGTGGTATTCGCAGTATTTGTTCATTTCGCGCTCTTCCTCTCGGTAGAGGAGAGAGTAGTGACCTTGCATAGAGATGAACTGTGTCCAGCCGTGCTTCTCCGCAACCTGGTTGTATTGTTGGAACTGCAATATGAATGCATTAGTGCGACGCTCGACGAGATGCATTACATGTTCGCACCTGCCACGTCCACATGCTGCTCGCCCCAATATATCTCACTTTCCCACTCTTTACAATATCATGCAGCGCCTCCATAGTCTCTTCAAACGTCGTATTAGGGTCATACCGATGAATCTGCAGCACGTCGATATAGTCCATCTGAAGGCGCTTGAGGGAGCCTTCGACCTGGTTGAAGATGGCCGTGCGTGACAGACCAGATTGGTTGACGTACTTCGCCTGGTTCTTCAGCTCGGGACGCCATGCCGTGCGAACGGAGCCGTCCATGTCCTCTGCGACCAAGTTAAAGCATTTGGACATGATGACTAGCTTAGACCGGGGAATGTTATACTAGTGTGGAGGTTCAGAGCAGTGCTCAATACTTCTGGAAGACCACCTCACGCACATGCTTGATAGCCTTCCCGATGATCCTTTCGCTCTCACCATTCGAGTAGTTGTTCGACGTATCCCAAGTGGTGATACCCAGGTCATATGCGCCCTTGAGGAGTGGAAGAGCCTGGTCCTCGTTGATGACCCAAGGCTGAAACCCATCAGTTCGACAGCACACAGATGTTCATGGGTTGACGTACCGCCGCATCCCACTTGTCTGAGCCGAAGCTCATTGCACCCAGGATCGGGACAGACACGCGCAGGCCCGACTTGCCCAGACGGCGGTATTCGACTTGAGGTGCCATCTCGTTCTGAACCAGCGATGATGGGTGGTCGTCGGTGGGAATGAAGAGGTCCGCTGGCTATGGCGACCAACGCGCCGAGATGCATTTAAGTCTGCCCATATCCCCGAAAGAGGTTGACAACACCTATTGATCGGCCCGCTGACCCTGTCAGGGAAGTTCGGTGTGGAGGTGGTTGACAGATTGTCTGCGAATTGTGGGGAACTTGCGGGCCTCCACAGATAGGCCAAGAAGTCCATCCCGGTGGTTACGGATGACCGAACTTTTCCCGAGGCATATAAAGGATTAAGAATACAGGCTCAATTTCATACATCAACTATACCGATTTCCTTTGTTTCATTGACATGCTTGAATCCAGTCTTACATGGAATATTGACAGACAGTAACAACCTTTACATAACATCTATACCATCTACGCCTCGTCCTTACCCAACACCTGATAGTTCATGTGCAACCCTCTCTTCTTCGCGATCTCCGCAGGCAAACAGTAGATAGGGTTGATCTCTCTCACATCCGGATGTCCAAGCAACGATAGACCACATAGGCCAAACACCGTGTGGAAAACATCCACCATATCCCCGGGCCTGTCTGCGATACCACCCCCATCCGGGTCCTGCGCCGAGAGAATAAACCTGATCAACGCATCCGAGTCGATCCACTTAAGCTTGTGAAGGATGGAGAGAGCTGAGAGTACCCAGAACGAGTAGCACACATCTTCCAGCTTTTCTGGGCGGCCGTTGAGACCCCCGTTGGGCAGTTGACGTTCAGCTAGCCACCAGGCCAGGTTCGGCTGATCGATCTCGTCTAACCGGTCCAGGATGGTCAACGCAGCCGTGCAGACAAAGACTGCAGCGCAATTAGCCAATATTTCCATCATATATGCGCCCATACACACCCTGTCCCGAATGACTCTCTGCGCCCTCGGTGGCCCCAAATCCCCCATCGTAGTTCTTGCACCGGCGAATATGGGCAACAGCCTTTTCCTTGTCGATCGCATCCAACCTTCCAAGGAGTTCGAGCGCCTGGAGAGTAATGTAGGAGAATCGTGTATCGGTCTCGCCCCATCGATCTCCGGAAAAGGAGCCAGAAGGATTTTGTCGGGCGGCGAGATCTGATTGCGCGTGAGCAGGAGGGGGAACACAAGCATGACAGTGCTTACAAGACACTAGACGTTCCTTATCAGCTCGTTCTACTTCATCGTACATCACCAAAATCTGTATTGATGACAATGTGGGCAGCACATGCGCATCATGTCCGGGATGCGCGCCAAATGCACCTGGACTTCCTTAGCATGTAGAGAGGTAGCACAGACATATCGGCACACCTTCATCATCATCCCAACAACTCATGACAAACGCAATCACGTCTTCCTTGACCAACGCCTCCGGATGCCCCATAATAAACAATGCTGTTAAGCCCCAGTAGATGGCGTTGAGGCGCAGATGTGCGGTCAGGTGGTACATGAGATCGTCCGTGTTCTATGTTGCCCGTCAATCGCATGAGTGATGGGGACGTCAAATCGCAAAGTACCTCGCCGAGAGACTGTATGTACTTGACATGTTTGTCGATAAGAAGGGCATCCATCGGAGGTAGAGAAGGTTGGTTCGACATGACTGTGACACTGATAGGCTCTGGAAGTCGAGGTGATCGAGATGAAGCGCGCAGCTTTCACGTGATAAAGATGGGCGC
This sequence comes from Dacryopinax primogenitus, assembly GCF_000292625.1. NCBI lineage: Eukaryota > Fungi > Basidiomycota > Dacrymycetes > Dacrymycetales > Dacrymycetaceae > Dacryopinax > Dacryopinax primogenitus. The sequence continues at coordinate 401,119 of NW_024467211.1, read as the reverse complement.
TTGTCTAAGACGAAGACGCGATCGGCATGGCACGCGAACAGTCACGTCGCTCCTCTTGTGTCTCCCACCTCTTTCTCTCTCTATGCACCATGGTGCTCGCAGCTGATGCAGGCATCAGCTTCAGTGAGACGTTCCTAGCGATTGTCGAATTCCGTACGTGCTTCCCTCTCCTGTCACTTGGTTTGAACTGACCAGTATGTAGTCGAAGCAGCCGTTCACACCATCCTATATCTACGACAGGTCTATCCACCAGAAGCTTTTGTTCGGAGAAAGAAATACGATGCACCTGTTTACCAGTCTCGACATCCGGGGCTAAATGAGTATATATCTGGAGCGTTGAAGGCGGTGAGAGACGAGATGATGCTGGTGCGTCTTCGCTTTTATCCGAGGAACACTGGCTGAGCATACAACAGGGACATGTGGACAAGGTCATCGTTGTTATCAAAGACGGGAACGATGTAGCACTCGAGAGATTCATATTTTCGGTCAAAGGCATGATCGAAGTACCTGTACAAGGGCGTGATGACCCGTAAGTGGCAGTTATGCGCGCATATATGCGACATCTGAACAGCGGCCAGGATCCAAGGTGCGATGAGCCCAGGGCAGCTAGCTGGATATTTTCGAAGCTTTCTCGTGAAGCTCGGTATGGTTGAGGGCACACTACGGGAGCTACCAATCGATGATGGCACCTCTTTCGCCATCGTTCTGGAGGTGCCTGAAGAGGCGCGACCAACGGCCTCTCAGCAAGGTGACCCACCACCATGGATGCCGGCCGTGCTGCAACATTCGTCGGAGGGTGTCGGAGATGATTCGAAGTTGCATGTTGTGAGGGCGCTGAACACGGGTGTCATTGATGTGAGTACACTTCGCTTTCCGCTACGAAGCTACCGTGGGACTAACGCTCTACAATAGCTTTCTATGATGGTACAGGAATCTGAGGCGAAGCTGCATGGTGCTCGACGGAAGGAAAAGGGCAAAGGACGAGCAACCGATGAGGATTAACACGATGGACGAGGTACTGTAACCGTCAATGTATAAGTATCATGGAGACTATAATAACAGCATGCAAGGTATCATGTCGTACACGAGAGAACGGAGCTCATACTTTAGAAAAGCTTCTCCACCGGATCAATAACAGTACCCATCTTCTTGACCACTTTCGGCACCGTAAGACGTTGATGCGTAGTCCGGGTATTCCACTCGCTTCCCACTGGCTGCTCGATCATGCGCTCGAACTGCCCTTGGCTGGTATATGGCCACGGCAGGTCTTTGACCTGGTACTTCGCGCCCTTCTTGTCTCGCTTCTCGTTGATAATAACATTCTTCTTCCCGGCGTCCTCGCGCTGCGTCGGCAGAACACCTGGGATACTCTTGATAACCTTGCGCTTCGGTGGCCGGGTGCCTTTCCCTCCCCAGCTACCCCAGCCTGGAAGTGTAACGTCTTCCTCCCGAGGAGCGTCAGCTTCCACTTCGCGCTTTTTGGCGACTTCGAACTCCTTAACAAGCCAGTCAGTGGCCATTCCGATACGAGACGTTGAGATTCACCTCAATAACGTTATCCCCCGCAAAAGCTTGAGCGACAAGTTCTCTTTGTGTAAAGGCAGCGGTGGACTTGACGTTTGCCTCATCCTCGCTGTCCTCATCCTTGTACGCTTCATCAACGGTGGCGATTTGGGCTGTTGATTTCGCTTTCTCTGCCTTCTTGCCCTTCGCTTTTTTCTGGCCGGCGGCAGCCTTCGTTTCCTTGCCCGTATCAACCTGAAGCAAGTCATTCATGCTGATCTCGACCCTCGCTTCGTCTTCCCGCTGTTTCTTGGACGCGTTGGTCTTGGCCAGAACACCTTTCAACGCGGCCTGGCTCTTCTCAGCCGCGGTGCTGTCTTTGGTGAGAGCATGGTTCTTCTTGCTCGTAAGCTTGCTAGGGCCTCCTGCTGCGAGCCAGGGATTTGCAGAAGATCCGGTTGGGCGAGGATCCGGCACAACTTCGTCATCGGACAGCGAGAGCGCAACAGCCTCAGTGACATCAAGGACTGCGCCAGGCAGTGCGTCACTAGTTGGCGCCTGAACGACAGCGCCTGGACCGAATACTCGTCTTCCCTTGTTCCCACCAACAAGCACATACGCCTGCCGCTCATCGTCGTCGTCTTTCTCTTCCTGTTGTAACTTTCCTGAGTCGGCACCCATCCGCTCCAGCTCAAGGACGAAGTCATCCTGTTCCCTACGCACGCGCTGTGCATCTTCCGCTGCAGCATGTTGCATGAATTTCATAGACATGATGCCCTTGTGATTGCCGGTGTTTTCCGCCGCATCTTCCGTTTCCAGCGCAGCCAGCTCGTCGAATGCTTTCCGGCGTATCGTGTCGTCGTCATCGTTATCATCGTCTTCGCTCTCGCTCTCGTCCTCGCTTTCACATCGACCAAGGATCTTCTGCCGCAGTTGCTCACTTCGCTCCAGTTGCTCGTTCATCTCACGTCTCACATCGATGTCCATCTCTCCTCTGGCAAGCATTGCTTTCGCCCACTTGCCCGTATTCTTGTGCCGTTGTGTTGCCCGTTCAAGCGCACGATCCCGTTCTAGCTCTCTTCTCTTCTCCTGGCCGTCCTCGCCGGCATCATCCCCATCTGGCAACAATCCAGCCTCCTCGAGAGCCTGTCGCTCCTTCTTCTCTCGTCGTTTCTGTAGTCGATGGTATGCCTTGCTCTTGATCTTCGCCACTCGATGGGCTTTCAAGTCCGCTCGAAACATGAGTTCCCTCATCTGCCTGAGCTCTTTTCTCCTGGCCAAAACCTCCTCCTTGCTCAAATGTGCCATACCCAACTCCTCCGTCTTCAGCACATCCTCTTCCCGCAGCTCGGCAGCCTTTAACAGCCTATCCACCGCGGACTCCATCTCATTCGATGGTTTGAAGCTTGAGGCGAGTGATGCGTTCGTCTCCCGGGGCACGGGCTCAGACTGTAGAGGGAAGGACAGGTGCTCTGCTTCGCGAATACGACGCATCGTCGGAGCCCACTTTTGGACTTCGGTCTTGGTGGCCTCGTATGCTGCTTGCCGATCAAGTTTCTCTTGTGCGCGCAGAGGGAGAGGGGCAGAAAGCGGAGCAGCCGCCTTGTCTGATGTCAGGGCTTTGGTCGACTTTTGCAAAGAGAGCAAATCTGCCGCTCCAGCTTCTTGTGATAAAGGAGCCAGTAGATCCTGCAGCTGTAGCTTCTTTCTCCCTGCATATAATCGTGAGTTCTCAAGGTCAAGCCTAGACACGCAGGACGCACCCTGTTGTACCCCACTAGGTACTGCGAACTCGTTCTCCGGTCCAGCCTGACTAGTCTCAGGGAGAATACGACGTTTCGCCTTGCGCGCTTCCGGCTGGTGTTCGACATCATCGTCGTCAAGCTTGCGCTTGCGACTGAAGCTGTCGATGAAGGAAGACAGCTTGGCAAGATCACCCTCATCATCATCGTCATCGTCATCGTCTTCTGCGGTGTCTTTTCGGTCCTCTTCCTCCTCTCCCTCATCGTCCTCGTGATCCTCTTCCATGTCGTCTTCTTGTTCTGCTCGTTCGTCATCTTCGCCTGGCTGCGTGAGTAATACTCTTGACTCCTCTGTGCGTGCGTGACTTGACATTGGACCCTCATCTCCGTCTTCGTCCTTGTCGTCCTCTTTATCTCCATCATGGCCATCGTCAAGCACTCTTGATAGGTCCATGAAATCGCCGTCGTTGCCTTCCATATCGTCATCATCATCCTCCTCTTGGTCGTCATCCTCATCGTCGTCCCCACTATCTATATCTTTCTCATCCCCAAATCCGCCAAAGGTGTCCACATCTTCATCTAAATTAATGAGGGGTCCAGCCGTAGATGCTTTCTTGGATACCTTTTGGGCAGGTTGAGCCTTCTTGGCCGCCGACACCTACTGGACCTTAGCGAGTGGTGAGGACAGACATGGAGGAGAACCGACCTTCTTCTTGTTACTGGAAAAGTTGAAATTAGCGAATCCTTCCTCGTCACTGTCGCCCTCAAACGCTTCATCAGAGTCGATTTCCTCATCATCGCCGCTCCCAACGATCCCGTCCTCATCATCCGCTGGCATCCTGAACTGAGGTGGTAGCCGCACGCCATCTAGATCATCTGCCTCCCCTCTCCCCAACTCTTCCTCATCTCTGTCCAGTTCCTGCCGAACGGACAAACGACGATTCTTCGCTTGCGCAAACTCGTAGACATCGAGTGTTGATGTTTTGTTGCCCCTGCTGGCAATACGCTTTACTGCACCTGCAGCGTTGAATTTTCTCCTATCGGAAGCTTTAGATGTGTTGGGACGGTGTCCGAGGGAGCGACCAGTGGAGCGACCGCCTTTGGCCATTATGTGAGAGATGGTCAAGAGACTACGCCGTGAGCATTTACAGTTGCCAATAATTTCTGCTAGGGTCCTTTCCTAATTTGGATATGCTGAAAATTCTGCTTCCGACAACATTACGCGCTTCTTCTGCTGGGCCACTTTCTGAACTTCTGTGACCTCCTGTATAGAGTATTACAACATGTCTACTGCAACGGATGAGGTACTCGAGGTGAATTGTTCAACTAAAAATGTTATGAGACGCTAACATCATGCTATTCTTGCCGACGAGCAGAAGGAGCTAGCTAGCTTCATCGAGCAGGAGAGCGCCCGGTCGCAGGTGCAAAGCAGCATCCATACGCTGACGGACATGTGCTGGAAGAAGTTAGCACTTTTCATTCAAGTCTGAATTACTCTGTCTGATTGTGAGAATAGATGTGTGGGGAGTTCTATTGGTGGCCGGTTTTCGAGGGGAGAGGAGACGTGCCTCACCAACTGTGTCGACCGGTTCTTGGACAGCAGCTTGTTTATCATCAACAAGGTCGAAGAGGCTCGAAGACAGGCTGGTGGTGCATAATCTCTTTGGGAGATGAGATGAGCGTTGCTGGATAGTGTCTCGGTGAGATTTCCACTCGAATGTAGCAGGGCTAGCATTGACCACTGACAGGGCCGATCAACGCAGGCTGCCAAAAGTCTGGGACATGTGCCTTTCTATTAGGACGCACCACCATATACGTATCGCACCATGTATATATCGAATGAGGATGCATGTTCTCCTGCAACCTAGTTATCTGACTTAAGTTCTTCAACACGGTCCGTCGGTTTTAAATAAATTGCGGATTGGATCAACACCGGAAAGTACAACTGACAATGAGGACAAACCATGAACAATGCGAATGAGTTACTTGAAACGAATTGGAAAGAAGACTGCAAGATTGTAAGGGTTGGTGTGCTCTATGGAGTACGCGTACTGTACATTAACTGGGATCCACCGAGCCAAGTGGCGGGAATAAACAACTGATTATATACCAACAAATTAAAGGACCGAAGGTATGTTGAATATGGGTAGAATGATGGGTGTAGCCGTAAGCGCGAGTTCAGCGAGAGAGAGCGTGATATACAACGGTGCGCGCTGGCGCGAGGGTACACAACCGGCCTGGGTAGAGAGGCGGGAATACATGTGGTGGGGTATATATACTGGTGTGCTGGATGGCGGCGCTCAGTAATCGCGAATGACACATTCTTTTGCGATGCTCTCGAGAGCCTCGACGACGACTTGCGCGTTGGTGAGTAGTGAATGCCCTGCACCTTGCACAAGTTTAACTTTGCAGTCGGTCATAGCGCGCTCCATCCATCGCACGCTGTTGATACTGATCTTTTCGTCCTTCTCGCCATACCACACTAGCACGGAATGTCGGACGTCGGTGTATGAGAAGCCCCATGGCTTAGAGTCACGCTCTAGGATGGCGAGCAGGTCTGCTGTTCCACCCTTGAGCGACTCGGCATGTGATGCACGGACAAGGGCATCAGCGAGGGTGATGGCCTTGCCTGGTGCCTTAGGCGGGGGCGCAGTTGGCGACGTGTTGGCACGCTGCATCAAGGGTGCGGCCAGTGCGCTTGGTCCACCATTGCGGCTGCTATTCCGGGATGTCAGCGAGATTGACCTCCGACCCAGACCAGCGCGGGGGTTGATCGTCGGGGGGCCGTCGCTTTTCCTGGTCGGCAAGGCGCCAGTCATAGCATACTCTTCGAGAATGTCGAACTTGATGCCCAAGCCGACGTCATCTGGTTCGATAGTGGGCAAATTGAGCGACGGAAGAGTGCTGGTCGCACTCATAATCGACTGTCCGGCATTGCTGTGCCTGCGGCCGGTAATGAAACTGCCTCGGGAACCCTTTGGCAAAGTCGAAGTGGTGGAGGATGGCGTTTTGGGTGAGATGCCACCATTATGTTTGTTGCCCCGGAATATACTCATAATTCCTTTTGATGTCTTGTGCTTCACGACACCTTTGGGACTGACGTCGCTCGAGGTTGGTGGGGTGGGAGGGATAGGAGGGAGTGAGCTGATACCATTGATCGTGGCTTGAAGACTTGTACGACTGCTGAACCGGCCATCAAAGTCAGCAAGGTCGTCATAGTCGCTGAACTGGAAGCTCTGGCGATCGTCCACACCGGTCGAGGCGCCGGTAGCGGCGTTGTATCCAATAGCCTGGTATTGGATCGTTGGCGGCTTGCCGAGCCTCCAGCCTTGCACCTTCCACTCCGCGGCCTGGGCGGTCTTCAGCAGTCCATTTGGCACATACTTGAGCCACTTGTAGCCTGTTCATCACGTCAACACGACATCCCACACTGGATCAAAAGATAACTTACCGCCTTCGACGGTGGTACTGACCCACGGGGCCAGCAGGTGGATGCTGCCAGCAACCCTCCTACCAAGCCTCAAAGCCGTGGCAAGGCTGTACGGGGCTCCAGCGGAATGTGCCAACATCGAGAATTCAGTAATATCCATCATGTCCGCAACTTCTTCCATGACGGCGGCCCATTCAAGTAAGCCGCGTTTCTCCGCAGGGACGTCGTCTGTCTTACCCAAGCCCCAACGGTCGACGCACACAAGCCGGAGCCCAAGCGCTTCAGCCATCTCGTCGTACAGACCGATGATGTAGCGTACACAGCCGAGGCCGAGGAAGACGAACACCGGGTGGCCGGTTGAGCTGCCCACATCGGCGAGGGAGACGGTGAGCCCGCGGTGCGGAGAACGCTTAAGCGTCAGCAGCTTAGTATACCTTGGAGAGCGCAGTTGTTGTGCGATGGCGAGGTTCTCCGAGCTTGCACCTTTGGCAGGCGCAGCTGGGATGGGGAGGAAACTTGTCCCAGCAGGGAAGTTTGAGTCGACGCTAGGCGAGTAGCTGTCGGTCTGGGGCATTGACGGTTCCCCGGTAATCTGGACGCGGGACTGGATCGCACTTGCAGGTGGCTCTGAGGCAGACTTGCCTTTGTTGACGTACGGCTTCGCCTCACGGTCTCTGGCACTACCGTCCTCTGCAAGCTGGAGAGTACGCCGGACCTCCTCGGCGATGCTATCAAGTGAGGAGCGGTGGCTGAGCTCGGCCTCCTCAGGCACCTCTTTCTGCGGGGAAAGCATCCTCCCTGCCCCACTGGCAACAACGGATTGCGCAGTGGTACTCCCCCGCGGGGAGGCGAACGAGCTCTGTTTGTTGAGGGCAGGCCCATGGGTGCGTATGATCTCGCTGATAGTTGGAGGAAGGGACTTCCTAGACGCACCTGGGCCAGTACTAGAGTTACCGCCAAAGCCGCTATCGTACCCTGGCGAAGTAGGAGGCGAGGAGATAGAAGGCGAAGGGAGGGGCTCGAGGGAACTGCCAGAAGTGCGGATAGGTGCAGGAGCAGGAGGGGCGAGCTTGCGCGCATCCGACTTTGGTGGGAGAGGCGGGGCGGGAACCTTTGGTGCTTGGGAGGGAGGCAGGTCACCACCGGGGGAATCACCCCTCCGCACCAGGGCACCGATGTGCTCGAAGCTGAGGTTTGTCACTTCCGGCTCTGGCACGGTGAGGGAGTTCAGCTCCGCCACAGGGCGAGATCGCGGTAGTCCTTGCTGTTCCTCGCGCGGCTTCCGCGGCGTCGAGGGCACAGTCCTAATGCTCGGCATAGCAGGGCTGGGGAACGGTACAGCGCTCTTGCCCTCCTCCTTCAGCCCTGGCAAGATGGGGAGGGCATTGGCAGGGGTAACAGGCGAAGCCGGGTCGTCGGACAAGCAACGGAGGTCAGAAACGTCCCGCTGGAATTGGGCGTCGCGCCTCTGCCTTGGGGAGAGGGGCTCGGGGGACTGCGCAGACACGGTACGACGCGGGTTCTTGCTGTCTTTACGCCGGGTGCGGTCTTCTTCCCGCTCCTGGTCGCGTTTTGTCTCGGGCTCGGGCTTTGCAGCACGTTCCTGAGGCGGGAGGATCCCATTCGCTCGTGTAGGAACGACCCCATTCACGCCTCCTGCTGCGGACGGAGGAGGTACACCATTAGGCGCACTAGCCACAGGAGCAGCAGGAGCAGAATTGCTAGCAGCAGCCGCCTCCCGCCTTCTCCTCCTCCTGACAGGCTCCGTCAGTTCCCTAGTCTCCAAGTGCCTGTCCCATTCGTCGCTCGCTGCAGGCCTGAGCCTGCTCTGGGAGCGCGAATGCGAGCGGGTCAAGCCTGGTGTTGCGTCGCGGTGTGAGTGCAGGTTGGACTGGGAGTTGGAGTTGGAGTGTGTGCGTGAGTGCGAGTGGTGCGACGCGCTCGGAGGATGGGAGTAGGACGCGTCCCTACTGTGGGTCCGCCGTAGGCGAGAACTAGATCGCGTAGTTGAGAGTACGGCGTCGGCCTCCCTCTCGCGTTCACGTTCACGGTCGTGTTCTGCCCTCACAGGCTCGCGCGACCTCAGCCTGCTGGGAGACCTCGCCTCCTGCTGCTGAGGCCTGCCTTCGTGCGCCTGGAGTTGGAGAGCAAGGGCTTCCTCGAACTTCCTCTTCTCTCTCCTCCTCTCCCTCTCCCGTTCTTTGTCCTTCTCGACAAGCCGATCCCTTTCTCTTATACGTTCCCTCCTTTCGCGGTCCTTGCGTTCCTTTCTCGCCCTCTCCCGTTCCCGGTCTCGTTCTTTATGACCCTTTTCGCGCTCCCCACGAGCACGCGTGCCCTCGCTCACCAATTCCCGTTCTTGAGGTGGGCCAATACTGTCTTCGCTGATCGCTCTCTGGCGTCTGCCGAGTGTAACACCCTCAGGCGGTTTGGGCAACGGTGGTGCATACAGGTACCTCTCATATCGCGCCCTCTCTCTATCCGCCCTCCTCCTGCTGTTGGGGCTGAACGACTCTCCCAACCCACTTGCACCAGAGACACCTCCGTTCAACGAGTCGACGAGCGCGTCCATCGCCTCGACACTATTAGGAAAAGGCGCTGTGATTTTTCCCGGGTCTGGGAGAGCAGCGAGCACGGGAGTGGCAGGGATGGTTGATGCGCTGGAGTCTGAGTGTTCGGAACGATGGAGTGGGAGAGGGGAGAAGGAACTACGTCCTTGACTCCCTGAGCCGGCGGAGCGGTAACTGCCTGCTGGGGGAGCGAGTGTCGTGGGCAGACGCGATCCCCAAGGGTGGTAGGAGGTTCGTTCTGATTGACCAGGAGATGAGGGGGCAGACGCTGCTCCGCGTTCTCGCATGTATCGTTTGTGTACAGGAGGTCCGTCGCTCCTCAGCTCGGAGGAGTCGTACGCCCTTCCTTTGGGGTGTGCAGGAGCGGAAGCAGCAGAAGAGCGCGACCCGGCAGAGACGGTCGTTAGCCTTGAATCCGACATTCGGGAATTACTCCTCCCCTGACTTGGGGGATGTTTGTCCAAGTACCCAAGGCGTGGGCTCCCGAGTTGTGACGCCGCCGGGGTGGATATGCTCGCCTGTGAGTTGGTATTCGAGTTTGGGGATTTTGAGCGGTCGCGAAGGGAGGCGGTAAGGCTGGGGATGTCGAGCGTGTCGGGGGTGCTGCCTAACCTGAAGTTGGTGAAGCGTTTGAGGGAGGAGGTTGAGCGGCGGAAGGCTGATCGAGAGCCGGGGGGATGGTCGTCCATCTCTGGAAGGAAGGAAGTGTGGGATGCCATTGGGTATTGGATGGAAGGAGTGGGGGGGTATCGTCGTTGTCGTCGATGTTGCTGCCGTTGTCGTCCTCGTCGTCGTCGTGGGTGGAGGATGTCGAGGACGGTGTAAAAGACGGTGAGGACGTTGACGGCGTCCTCGCCCGTTGGTGACGATGGGATGGGACTGGAATGTGCACTCAAAACGGCACTTCAAAGTCAAAAGTGAAAATGCTCCCGTAAAAAGAAGACATTTCAACTTTGAATTATTGTATTTCCATTACTGTTCGAAGGGTTTATTCACCTCATGTAAATTGTATCCAAGCAACGAGTCTTGTGGCTATCTATCTTCTCAATCAGATCATCAGCCAACTCATATACAATCCATGCAAATCACTCCAGGAAATATCCTCATCCTCACCTCATCCTCACACCCACAGACGACCAACAGTCCAGGCACCTCAATCCCTGGAATTCCTCGATAGAAAACCTTCATCAAAGAACCGTCCATGGGGTGCACCCGATTCGCTCCTCTTTTCCCCCTTAGAGCTCTATCCTGCCTATCACGTTGATACGCCGCCCTCCTCAGGGGACGAAGGCCGACAACCGCACTGACACTTGCAGCCATAGTCTAACTAAAACTGACAACCGCTACATCCTTTCTTTGGTTAACGACTCCGGCTCCTGTTCGAACTCCCTTCTCGGTCGTCCGTTGTCAGTCCCCGTTGTTAGTCTTCCCTTATCCGTTGTCAGCTGTCATTTTCCCTCTTACGGAACCCGGTTGTCGCTCACCATCCGCGGGCAAACACTTGCCAAACGCATACCGGAGATCCGACCTTTCTTGTCCGAGTTGCTGATTAGAAATCCAGAATTTGCTCCATTTCCCCCCCCTGCCGGCGGGATCACGTTTTGCATTTTCATCCGAATACATCGGTATTTCGTTTCTCCCAAAAGCTGGTTCGGGTCCATTAGCTTCATACCGGTTTCTGAATATGCCTCCCGTGTGCGGATACCACACCATTGCCCGATCGTACCCTCCCTTGCACTAAAGTGCAGTAATCATACGGGAATTGCCTCGGTCACCGAAACACCCTTTATGTACATTCTCTGACACCCAACTCAATTGCAAGACATTGTAGTCGGTAGCACGTGAAGAAGCAGCAAATGAAAGCCATAAAAGCGCCCGTGGGAACGTGATTACTTCAATTGAGGTGCCGCGTCACGGGGTGTGCTCCGTCCCTCGCTCCCACCATCATCCGGTTCTTTCATCCCACACGGGAAGTGCATACTCCGTGCGAGATCAACCTGGCGTTTTCGTATGGCGTGTTAGTGATTGCAGGATGATTTCTACAAAGGACGTCGTTCAGCGTCAAAGAACGGGTGTTGGGAATCGAGTATGGTACACCCGAACGACAGAATGGAATCACACGTTGTTATACAATGCTGATGGAAAAGAAGGCTTAAGCATTGGACGCACGAGAAACAGAGAAACAACGCGAAGGAGACATACATGATAATGTTAATAACTCGGATTATGTCGCACAAACGGCGAATCTTCCAGAGGAACGTTAACCATCCGGGGCACTCGATGCCTCTATTGTCATTCTCCATCTCTTCCCACGTCCCCTGCATCTCCTTCTAATGCATGGCCGAGTTCGACAGCATCTTCCTCAACCTGATCCTCAGGTACTTGTAGTCGCCAATCAAGCACTCTGGAATTGACACTGTTCTTTCCTCGACCATGGTTGACCATTGCTTCATCCACAGAGTTTGTTTCGCCATTAGTGTCGTCATGGTCGTCGTTGTCACTACCGAAGGCAAGACGAAGCCATTCTTCAGCCGGTACAGGTCGAATATTAGCCCAGACGTCGCTCTCATTATCGACCACAACTTCAGAGGTGGGTTTATCATACCCCCTGGAAGGCTCTCGACAACCTGATGTCCTCCGGGGTATTTTGGCATGACGCCCGCAGCCAGCGGGCTTGCCATCCCCACCCGCAGCAAGGTCTCCGCTGTCATTCCCATTGTCGCCTCCTTCATCATTCCCAGTCCCAGGGCCGCCATCGTATGGACCTTCATCAGGACGACCGTGTCCGTCCTCGCTGTCCTCTCTTTTGCGCTTCTTTGAGGATCGTTGGGGTTGAGAATTGGGACGCGAAAACCACTGGTCAAACCGCCATTCCCGTCGCCGAAGCCGAAGCGCAGCATCCACTTCCTCGGTTGTGATCACTTCAGGCCGACTGAGTAGCATTCTTTCAAGCTCCACGCGACCACAGCACTCTACGTTAGAGAGGAAGAAAACGCCTTTCCACCAGTGCTGTATCCATGTCATGTCAAGGGTGTCACATAGGAAGACGTGTATGCCCTGAGGAAAGTTGTAAGAAAATCCATCGACGATACCTCGCTTGACTTACTCTGCGATCATCCTGCACGCACCCCAGGATCCGAAGCTCTGACACATTAGCGACGATGGCAAAAGCGACCTGGTCATCGATCCCCAAAGCCGCCCAGTGTCGCTGCATGGTTGCTAAGATGAAAGAGCTTGGGCCGCGCCGACAGCTGGGTTCTCATTGAATTGAAGCGTGAGGATAATGATGCGAATGTCCAGTTTAGGCAGAAGTATGGTGCCCTGTGCTCTTCGTTTATGATGTTTTGGTAGTGGTCGGCAGTAATTGGCTTGGTTGCAGAGAGCCATGATAAGCGCCGTCGGGGTCAGGGAAGGAAGCAAACCCAAAATCCTTTCCTAATAAGGGAAGATAATAGAGCGCCCGTGTGAGGTGCCGCGTCATCTTGTGTGCGTGATCGGGGACGGGCAGGTCGGCGTGTCGTGTCATCGTCCATAGCGTCCTGTTCGTTGTCCTCACTGTCCTTGGCATCGCCGTCTGGTCTCCCGTCGCTCCTCTCAACGCGCTCTCCAGATAGCGATGTCCCCTGCATCGCGGAGTGAGCTCTCATCCCTCCCCATCAAGTCCACATCCAACAACACGCCCATCCCACGTTCTCAGCTATACAAGCTCCCCATCAGTGAACGGCAAGCTCAATTCCAATGGCTTCCTGCAATACTCTTTGCCAACATCTACAACTTCGGATGTCTCTCCATTATACTCACGCAGTTCATCGTCTGGCCTCTCGCGCTCTTACCACTGACGAAGAACCTCTATGACGATATCATCGACTGGACTAAGGGCAGCTTCGCTCTTCTGTGCAGTACGTCCCCCTGTTCACAAAAGTACTGTGCTTACTAGAGTTCTGCGTAGTGTGCGTTATACAGTGGTTCGCCCCTGTTGAACTCGTGATCACTGCGGACGAGGGGATGAATTTGGATGCTATATGCGTCAGGAACGACAAGGGGGAAGTGGTTGAGCTCCGCCTACCCCAGAAGTTCGTATGTATCGCCAACCACCAAGTACGCTCCCCTTCCCTCCCCCCGGTTTTCTAGTGCCAAGTGCTAAATAATCGCAGTGCTACCTCGACTGGATGTACCTCTGGTGCGCCCTCTACTTCGCCCATGCCCATCAGCACATCTATATTATCCTCATGGATCGATTCAAGTGGATCCCCGTCCTCGGGTGGGGGATGCAGTTCTACAGGTTCATATTCATCACTCGGAGCTGGGCTGCTGATCGGGTATATCTGGCACGCAAGTTACTCGAGCTAGGGAAACATGCGATCAAGGCTGCGCAGCCGTTTGTTCTCCTGATCTATCCAGAGGGGACCTTGGTAAGCGACGAGACACGCGCGAAAAGCAGGCAATATAGCGAGAAAGCAGGGATTGTGCGTCTGCGTTCCTCCTACAGCTGCAAGCGCTGATGACAACCCATAGGCAGATATGGTCAACATGTTGCTCCCACGCTCGACAGGGCTGCTCTTCTCCCTGCGGACGCTCGCACCATCTATCCCTAACCTTGCTGTGGTAGACTTCACAGTCGGCTATGCTGGAATTCCTCCCGCCGGATATGGGCAAGACTTTTATACCCTCCGATCTGTGTTCTTTAACGGCATCTCACCACCGACACTGCATTTGCATATACGGATGTGGCAGGCTAAGGACCTCCCTCTGGGAGACATGTCCGACAGTGCAACCCGAGGCGCCGAAGCGAGCCAAGAAGAGAAGGACATGTTTGATCGATGGCTGCTAGACCGGTGGCGGGAGAAGGACAGGTGGATGGATGGGTTCTACAAGACGGGCGAGTTTTCCAATTCACAAGGACGGTATACGCGCACACTGGAGGTCAAGAACCCGTGGGCGATCGCGCAGGCGTTCTCGTATGGCGTGCCGGTGATTACGGGGTGGTTGCTGTACAGAACTTTCGCTTGAGTTGTCTTACCAGGGTGGACGAATCGAGCTTAGCAAACCTGTATTATAGACTTTTCAAACGCTACAAATCATCATCCTTTGATTTGTTCGATATCTCCGAAGAGGTGAACACAGATTGAGCCTTAGGTGACTGGTGATAAACGTAGCGAAACAGTTGTATCGGAGTACAGGATAATGTTGACGGTTACAGTATAAAATGCAAACATAGGCCGTGAACTGGCCTGTCACGTTGAATTGATCATCATGGCCTCCCTCGCCCTTGGGACGCTTTAACACTTCCCATTACCATTCTCTTTCACCTCTTCCCAACTGTCCTGCAACTCCTGCAACTCTATTCCCGCACTCTTCAGTACATTCCTCAACCTCTCCCGTTCTCGCCGAAGGTCCCTCACCTGCCCCGCCAACTCCCTCACTTCTTCTCCCAAGCTGCTCGCTTGTTTGAGTAACACGTTCTTCCTAAGCTCGAGGACGCTCCTTTGTTGCTGAAGATATTTATAGGAGCTCGGTCTGGGACTTATAGGAGTGCCTTGCAGGAGAAGCTCGTCTTCGGAGGATAGGGTAGAGTTGGCTATGCTGGACGTGGAGAGAAGGCTGATGTCCCCTAGGCTTGGGTCAAAGATGCTCGCGAGTGTGCTGTTGGGACTTGGGCCACTTGGAGTGATAGGAGAGTTCAGATCGCTGTCATAGGGAGGAGAGAGCTTGTCCGAGCTAGTACTCGACGCGTTCGTAGCGCTAGAAGGAGATGATATGTTCGAGTTGTGCAGTTGGTGAAGCACGAGATGCGCCAGCCCCACGAGCGCCGAAAGGAAAAAGCAGGTGAACGAGGCCGTGATGAGGACATGGTCAAGTTTGGCGAGCTCGGTATTCGTCGTAAGCGCCATTACTTTATGAGAACAGATGGTATGCAGAGAAAAGGGTATAAGGCGATATGTCCTCTGGTAGGATGGAATCAAGGTCCAGTATATTAATGGCAACTCACGCCTTCGGGGAGAGGTAACACGGCGACGACGCGCCGCGTCCATATGGCTCACACGCGTATTGGTGCTTCTTTCCTTCTGACAAGACTTATTATTGTAAGGCGTGTAGGAAAACAAGATTTTGGAATAGTCGGATAATAATCCTATGCGATCTAGCCTGGATTTACTTATACTCTCCGTGCATTTCCAACTCGATCCCCGGTCTCTTCAATATCTCTGTCAATCTGTCCGTCTTCCCACTCGGCACCCTCAACTGACTGCCAATCAAGACCGGCAGAGAGACTCCGACTACGTCACACCATTGCTCAAAGAGCTCGTTTTGTGCGAGCTTTCTGGCTGCCAAATTATGCAGGGACATATGCACAAAAGCACAGACTTCTGTGAGAACATATCCATGGACATGTTGAGGCGGCTGGGTGGGAAGGCGATGCATGTGAATTTGGTCTTGGCGTGGCGTTTTCCGAGTTGATTCGTTCAGACCCTTAAATAAGCTTCTTCCAGTTCTCATAATTACCACACGCACATCCCCTCTCTCACAAATATGTCCTATGCGCCGAGCATCACTGTCAGTAGTGTTGCCCGTGATACCCATCTGTTTGAAGAATGGTGCCACCTCGCCGGCGTGGTGCTACACTATCAGCTCGACGATCTCATCACTTCGCCAATCGCTGGAGGACCGCGTCATACTCCTGCTTCAACTCAGCCATCTGGCCCTTCCAGATCATCTTCCGAAGTTCTCCAAAAACGGATGAAACATATGCATACCTTGAAAACGAAAGTCAAGGAGAAATGTGCAGAGTTATGTAGTGGACGTCTTCCACGGAAGCTGAAGACGGTGAGAAACTTCGATGTTACCGTGTTACGTCTACGTCACTCGCGCGATAGGAGGAAATCCCACCGACAAGTCGATATCGCGGACCCCGTCGAAACCTACTGCGCGAAGAAACCAAGACCTTGGACGACACCTGGTTCTCTGCCACCGAAATTGAAGATGGCTGTCATATCCTCGACAGATTGCCGGAGCTTGAGCGGATATTCGGCCAGATCAGCGCGACAGCTGAGTCTGGTGACGTGAATGGCGGTATTATCAATGAGGCGACAGCCCGGATGCCCTGGGATTATCTCCTACAGCTCATTCAAATGCGGGAGAGCCTCGAAGATGGAACTTTCACCAAATTTTCGTACGTGCACCTGGTGGAAAGATTTTACCACACTAATACAGTGCATAGTAGTGAAGTATTGATCGAGACCTGCAGTCCGCGCAGTGAAGATGCCGATGCCTCCCTCCTGGACCGGTCAGGTACCGACAAAGGGTATCCCACTTGTGCAAGAGGAGATGCCATCCTCGTTTATCACCCTTCCACGATGATTCGAGCTGGAGTATCGTCTGCTCTCGAGGACGCCACCGCTTCACAACGGGATGAACTGTACTTTGCTCACCTCTGCAAAAGAGTCGGCGTGTCTTTCATTCTACTCGCTCTTGTGTGGAAGCTCAATCACCCGGCTTTCAATGCTGCCCAGGCTGTATTCACTCTAGCTACGATGCAACGGCAACTTGCGGCATTCGGCATCAACGACCAGGTTTGCTTTGCTGTCGTCGGGAATCTTACCGAGTTCCGGGTTCTGGGATGCGTGCAGGACGACACTGGCGTAAGTCATGTTGAACATCGTCACAAGTCTAGTTCACAAGCCCTCATCAGAGAATCCGAGTCTTCCTATGCGATGCGTTGGATATGAAAATGGTCCACCACTGGTGGAAATTTAACTTTTTCCTTTTCAACCTGGAGCAATGGGGCCGGGTGGATCTAGAACGCATTCTTGACACCACGTTACTTAAGTTATGCGAGGCGAAGGGGCATGAGCCTTCTTTCGGCTTTCCACAAGCAGCATGGCGTTTTGATCTTTGGCGTGCCCGTCACGGTGCACATTCTCGATCAACAGATCGATCACGTTCTAAGAAACGGAAAAGAGAAGATACTGAGGATGGCGATGAACTTCCCACACAGGATCCCGGCGACGAGGATGGCGACGATGGTAGAGCTATTCACCTTCCTGGAGCGAACAACGCCGATATTATGGAGAGAGTATCGTATTGGCGACTAGAAGCATCTCAGGGCGTCTGGCAGCCGGTTGAGGATGTCGAGCAGGTAGACGGACAGGTTGACAAAAGCATTGAAGAAGGTGGAGATTGAACTTTGGGAATTTTAGGGGAGTCGGGAAACGAAGGAGGAGGATGGGAATAAAACGGCAGGTGTTGAATATCGGGGCGAGGGAGACTGTGTTCGATTGTACGAAGTGAGACATTCTCAGCCTTTGTATCCATGCTATACTTGTGAGTATGTATTTCTCAACCACCGTTTCCCCCCATTTGTTGTAACTCGCCTTCATGAGACACCTTTTCCTCTACCTGGTGTATTTTCCCTCTTTACAGTATCGCACAACTCAAATATAATGCTGGTAGCCACCAGACACGGCACCGATCAAACGCCTTGTACAATTTTTGTTAGCCCCGATCTAAGATGATGATCGGACTTATTATTATTGCGGCGTTAGGGTTCCGAGCTCCGTGCACAGCCGCCGGCCAAGATTCATTGCCGTGAATTCGTCCGACTCACCGTGACACCTCACCTTTCATCCAATCATCGCGTCTTGCCTTAGGTTCTTCCATGCAGACTGACCGTTGTCATACTTTCATCGACTGTTGCTGCTGCTTGTTTTCTTCTGCGTCGACGGAGGGCGTGCCGAGCCAGGTTGCTTGCTAACTCACTACAGCCGAATCCAAGACTATCCACCAACCAACTCGTCATCGTCACCAGGGGTGCGGAGACCGGGACGGCATTAACCGGGCGTGGACGTACCGATCTTACACAAGAACCTCAGAAACGAGCGTTACAACACGGGACTCGCTGGTAGAGGCGCATATACGAAGCTTAGGGGTGCGAGGCGTCCCGGTGCTGGAGTAGGGCTCGGCTGCAGGAGGTCGTTCGCCACAAAGGCTCGTCACGTCTCGATTACACTGTTGACGCCCGCATCTATCTACAAGAATCAAGTCGAGAACACAATATAGAGAAGCGTTAACGACCTACCGGCCTCGCGCCGCGTTTCCCCACCTCTCATCTCATCGTCGGTAGTGGTTCTCGCCAGAATATCCTATATAATCCGATACCCTTGACCGCTCCACGAGCTCAAAAATCCATTCGGAAAATGGCGAAGAAGAAAAAGTCAGCTCTCAAACCCGTCGCACGCGGGTTCGCGACAACTAGCGTCCTGAAGAAGGTCGTTCCTATCGAAGAGCCCGAGTCTGAACCCGATGCACTCGCAGACGTGGCTGATAAGTCAACCTCGAGCGCTATCGGTGGAGTAAACGGCGTGACGGTGGTACCGGTCGTCGAAGAGTTCGATCCTGCTAAGGCAGAAGAGCAGTCGCTCCAGAACTTGGTGGATAAGCTCCAGGAAAAGACGGAGCGCGAAGTTATGAGGGCACTAAAGGGAATCGAGTTCGATCGACGTATGGCACGCTCTCTTCCTACAATATCTGCTCTCTCTGGAGTAGGGGGCGAAGCGGGGTGGGTACAGCGTGTTTTCCGTCTGTTGGAAGAACACCCTCCTGCTCAGCCACGTCCCCAAGGTCTTGCGGCAGAGACTGAGGAGAAAGTGCTCGCAAAGATGGGGATTACATATGGAACGTTGAGAAGATTGGGGTTTTCAGAGGAGCGCACTCTGGAGTGCATGAAGGAGATCGCTGGAGTCGATCTAGATGAGGCGCTGGACTGGCTTTGGTTGCATTGCGATGAGGAAGAGCTGAGCTTCGGTATGTGCATACACCTGTTCATTGGCAATGAGGTTGTTCATACAGTCATAGATACCTCGCAGGATGATACCAAATCATCAGCTTCGCAAACCCCTACTACAGCTGCCTCCCGGTTCAAACGAGCTCAGATGCCACAGACGCCGACTACAAACAAGTCCCTGGCATCGTCCTCGACCACCGATGTTAGCGTACTTCTCTCGTCTTCGACGGCAAACAGCACTGTTCCCTCCTCTACTGCGTCCCCACGCATGCAGACGCAGGAACCTACACCTGCGTCCTTATCGCCTGACAGTAGTGGGGACGAGCGTGCGGATATTAAATCGCGGATCCTCGCAGCTTATACCTTGGGCACAGATGCGACATCAGACCTAGACCACGATCCACACGTAGAATACGCGAAGATCAAGCTGGCTATGCGCGAACTCAACGAGGTGCGAAAGCAGGATGGCCGCGTGGGACGCCATGGTCCCCATGGCGATTTGATGGAAGAGCTGCGCGGTCGGCTTGAAAAGGTTAGGGAGCACTATTTCTTCCGCGAGTCGGAAGGCGAAGCCCTTTACCGTGAAGAAAAGGAAAAAGCCGACGCGCGGGCCCTGGAGGCTAGCTTGAAAGGGCTGGCAATCGACTCCGATCTCAGTCTTGTACTTTCACCGACGCCGGATAAGGGAGCAAAGAAACCTGCCACGAAGGCTATGGTCGAGCCTGGGAAACCGAGAACGAGCAAGAGTCCTGCCCAGACCCCTGCTGAGCTCAAGGATTCTGGCTCAGAGAGCGAGGAAGGAGGGATGTTTGGCACGATGTTAGACGAAATGCCGACCGAAGAGATCACGAAGACCGGGACTGTTGTTCGAATTCGCGACATGGCCTTGCCCAAGCAGGGTGGTGCTCGAGCTCCAAAACAGTTGCTCGTTGACGCAGTACAAAAGCAACCACACGGCCGACATGCAGCTATATTCTACTATCGCGTCGGAGGCGCGAGTCGCGCGTGCCGTGCCGGTGTCAGGATCCTGTGGGTCGGAGGCTCCGAGCAAGTATGGGAAATGGACGATGAGGGATGTTACGATCAGACACAGGCCGAAAATTTTATTGCGACTGTCGCCTTGCATGGGCTTGCGTACATCCCTCTTGCTGGGTTCGGCGCGTCGAACACCATCCCGAGCGTGCAATCATCCTTCCGTCTCTTACCTGCTACTTTCAGAGACTTATGGGATGAGCTAGAAACGAAACGTAAAGACGCTGAGGATACTGCCAATCGTCGTACTTGGGCTATGTTGAGGGAGATCGCAGAGTCGAAGATGGATGTATGGGCGGCGAGAACAACGAACAAGATTACCAAGGAGGTCATTGCCCCGACGGATGAGCTGCTGAGCCACAGGTTCCCGATGGGTAACGAGCTCAATCCGCTCCAACTACAGGCTGGATTCTTCGCTAGACAAATGGGCCCAGCTTATCAGGAGATGCTCGTATGTATGCTCGTGTGATTCCATAATATTGATACTGACCTAGAACTAGATATACCGGAATATGTTGCCCATTGCGCCATACCGCACTGTCATTACTGAAACCCTCGAGCAAGCTGGCATACTTGTTCTTAGTGGTGAGACCGGATGGTACGTCACATTTTACCATCCATAAATATGCGATGCTAATCATGTCACAGCGGGAAATCAACTCAAGTTCCCTCTTTTATCCTAGAAGAACATCTTGCCGCTGGAAAACACTGCAAGATCCTCGTGACTGAGCCACGACGTATCTCCGCGATATCTCTGGCCCAGCGCGTCTCTAATGAGCTGGGGGATCCTCCTGGCACATTGGGGACTCTTGCATCCCTGGTGGGATATTCTATTCGACTTGAAAGTAATACTACAAAGAACACTCGTTTGACCTTTGCTACTAATGGAATTGCACTCCGCATGCTCGAAGGTGGTAGTGGTCATGGAGGCAGGGGAACCGCATTCGATGACATTACTCATATCGTGGTCGATGAAGTGCACGAACGCTCAATTGAATCGGACTTCCTGCTCATTGTCATCAAGTCCTTGCTCGAGCAGGGAAGAAATATCAAGGTCGTGCTCATGTCCGCCACTCTCGATGCCGAAAAGATCTCTCAGTTTTTTGGTGGATGCCCCATGATCAGCGTTCCTGGTCGAACTTTCCCTGTGGAGGTGGGCTTCTTGGAAGATGCCGTTGAGCTTTCCGGCTGGTCTATTAAGGAAGGATCACCATATGCCAAGCGGGGTGAGTCCGGATCTCTATGAGTTTGGTTCGTTCTCATTCTGACTTCTTGTAGGTAATGACAAATATGCTCGATCTGGCAAACAGACCAAATTTGAGTGGAATGAAGACCAAATGGTGGATGATGATGACAGCGATCTTGCTGCCGAGAACGGAACTGCAACACCTGCCAAGTTTGAGCCGCGTTACTCCTCCAGCACTGTGTCCACGATCAATTTACTCGACGAACGTATGATCCCGTATGATCTTATCATCCGCCTTCTGGAGCGCATATGCTTCGAAGATGATGCCTACTTGCCCTTTTCCAACGCCGTTCTTGTCTTTATGTCTGGTTTGAACGAAATAAGAAGGCTGAATGACATGCTGAACGAGCATCCCTTGTTCAGTATCGAGCAGGCTTTCCGTATCCACCCACTCCACTCCTTGATTTCCAGTGAGGGACAACTCGTCGTCTTCGACGTACCTTCACCAGGAGTCAGGAAGATTGTTATCTCCACCAATATTGCCGAAACCGGTATTACAATTCCTGACATCACCTGCGTCATTGATAGTGGCCGACATCGAGAGATGCGCTTCGATGAGAAGCGTCAAATTTCCAAATTAGTTGAGTGCCACATCGCCAAGAGCAACGCAAAACAACGACGCGGGCGTGCTGGCCGAGTGCAAGCTGGTCTATGTTTCCATCTTTTCACCAAGCTTCGATTCGAGACTCAGATGGCCGAACATCCTCTGCCGGAAATGATGCGTCTGAGCTTATCTGACTTGGCCCTTAGGATCAAGATTCTCAAGGTTGACCTCGGTACGTCCATCCAGGACGTGCTATCTCGAGCATTGGATCCGCCCTCGCCTGTCAATATTCAGCGCGCTGTTTCTGCTCTAGTGGAAGTCAAAGCATTGACGCCATCTGAAGATATCACTCCAATGGGTCGTCTTCTATCCAAGTTGCCGACAGATGTCCATTTGGGTAAATTCCTCCTCACTGCGGTCCTCTTCCGATGCCTAGATCCAGCTCTCACAATTGCCGCTGGTCTGAATCTGAAATCGCCTTTCATTACTCCTTTTGGTCATGAGGCTGAGGCGGACAAGGCCAAGCTCAGCTTCAAAATAGGTATGCATGTTCTTTTCACGCATAGGGGGCCGAATTCTGACATCGAAAACAGGCAACTCTGATTTCCTCACCCTTCACAATGTGTTCAGCAGTTGGCGAAAAGTGTGTAATAATCCGGGGGGATCAGTACGAACGTTCTGCCGGAAGAACTACCTAAGCTACCCGGTGCGGATCAGTCATGAGAGGCGGGAGAGCGATGTTTCTGACCCTGGTTTCAGAATCTGCAACAGATTGAGGAGCTACGGCAACAATTCCTCAGGTGTGTCAACTCCCGAAGCGGGCGAATCTGTCTCTGATCATGCATCAGCTATTTAGTGGACTCCTCCTTCATTCAAGTTGATCAGGCGTATGAAAGAGAGCTTAGCCGGTAAGAAATTCAGTTGATGCTCTCAAACAGTTGCTCACGATGAACAGTGCTCGCTATCATCGATCTGGAAAAGTGCGCTTTGTTGCCGTCCCAACCGTGTGTGATGAGAACAGCAACAACTTTGATATCATTCACGCTGCCCTTGCGGCTGGACTGTATCCAAAGCTTTTGTCAATTGATCCGAACAATGGCTCTCTTCGAACACTTGGCAACGGTGCACCTACGTCTATCCACCCGACAAGCGTGAATTTCCGCACGAAATCCTACGAATATGGTACTAATTATCTTTCCTATTTCACGCTCATGTAAGTGAATCTGCTCCCGATAATACAGCGGATGACTGAATTTCGGGATCTATAGGCAATCCAAAAAGCTGTACGCTTGGGAGACGGGTCCAGCCGACGATGTGGCCCTCCTGTTATTATGTGGAGAGGCAGAGCACAAGGTCAGCAGATAATTACATGTCCAAGCGTTTCCGAGACTCAAATCCCGCTCCACAGTTCTCATCC
This sequence comes from Dacryopinax primogenitus, assembly GCF_000292625.1. Lineage (NCBI taxonomy): Eukaryota > Fungi > Basidiomycota > Dacrymycetes > Dacrymycetales > Dacrymycetaceae > Dacryopinax > Dacryopinax primogenitus. The sequence goes on along the minus strand of NW_024467211.1, from coordinate 377,857 downwards.
AATACCATTTATCTGGATAAGAAAATCAAGTATCGTTTGCCACCACGGGCAAACGTAGCGCTGTCGTATTTACGCGATCACGCTGCCGCCATCATCAGCCTGCGGATGCGAGGCAAAGAGATCAACGAGGAGCAGGAACAGTGGTGGGAGTTACTGCTAGATGTCCTTGGCAAGAAGGATAAGGTGATTTGATGGTATGGACTGAATGTCATGCTTGCCTTTGTTGCACGTTCTTGTGCACCGCCCTCGTGGTGCCATTCTGCATTCAGCTATTTTTAGTACATCGCCTATGGTAGAAATTCATGCAGCACATTTGGAGGCTAGACCACCACCTATGCAACCAAAGAGAACACAGTGAAGTCAAAAGGAATTTGGAACAATGCTCGTATTGGTAAACACAAGTTTGGTAAGAAGCGTGCAACATTGGGCACACGAGAAAAACGTTGGACAAGACACTATGCTCAAGCAATGCAGATGTATATGCGGATCAAACCAAAATCTCGATGAGAGGATATTTTCAACCTTTGAGTAACCAACCACTCGCGCTCAGAATTCCATAGGCAAGGGGGATGTCGTAATTTCAGAGGCGTCGTGCCTGCTGCCGCTCCCGTTCGTCATCGTCCGGGACCCCTCTTCCCCACCGTCCATATCCACATCTTCGTCCTTCATGATGGGCTGCTCCTCGCTCCCCTCTCTTTGCGCAGTATTGTCCTTCCCACTGCTCGCTCGCTTGCTGTTCTTCCTCGGTCTCCGGCGGATATCCGGCGGGTCGGGGATCTCCAGCGACCCCAGGTGGTTCACGGGTTCGACAGCGTAGAACCAAAATTTGCCCGACTTCTTCCCCTTCGGTGCTTCGACGATGATCTCGGTATCCTTCACTCGGGAAACACCGCCGATGTGTCGTAATGCATCCTGTTTCCGCTCTTTGGCTAGCCGGACAGATTCGAATAGCTGCTGTGCGCCGACTTCGTCCGCGTCGAGTAGGGCAGGGGTAATCGGTTCGTCCGAAGGATGCTTCTCACTGCTGCTCATCCCGTTCCCATCCCCGTTGTCATTGTCATTCGTGTTTCCGTTCTCAGTCCCGTTCACGGTCCCTTGTTCGGTCGCCGTGGTGTGCTCGCTCGCATTGCCAGGGCTCGAAGGCTCGACAACACTAGCCGCATCATCGAACGACGGTCCACCTAACCTCGAGCTCCTCCTCTCGCCTCTCCACTCCTTCCTTCCCTCGGCTTCCCGAGCCGCTTGCGCAGCGCTTAACCGTCCGCTTGATCGTGTCGGTACCGGTGGGGCGCGTACTGATGTGCGTAAGCGTTTCGGTAGAGGCTCTTCGTCCGTATCGTTCTCATAGTTATCCCCTTCGTCCTCTTCGACAAAGTCGTCTCCGTTATCTTCCTCCTGTTTATCCAGTCAGTCCGAGGCAACGAAAATGAGGACGCAACTCGCCTCCGACACCCCGTCATACACATAACGCGGCTTATTCCTCTGCCTCCGTGTGCGACTTTCCCGAAGTTCGTGCAGGGCGATATAGTTCTGCCGCACTTCCAGCTGCTTGCGTTTCTTCGTCTGCCGCTGTCCAGGTGAGAATCACGTTAGCTTGCTGGAACAGGAAGGCAAAGAATGAACGAGAGGAAATGGGATGGCTCGAAGCGGGCTGGGCTCCCGCGTCACCCGCTGGGTGATCGGGGGTTGATGATCAAGGCAGTGACCACAGTGACAATGCACGCATATGCGGCGCGGCCGGATAACGCGGGTGCAAACCCTCTGATTGGCCAGAGCCAACCAGGCCAACGCAAATGCAACGCGGTTGAGGGTGTCCAAGTGCAAAAAAGGTAAAGGCGGACTTACGATCTCCTCCTGCTCCACCTTTGGAAGTATCTCGTCCTTGAGCCGTGTGACCATGGTCCGCATCGAATTCTCCCATTTCGTCACTGGGTGCCGAGGTTTTTCCGAGCGGGAACGACCTTGTTCACGAGAAGCTTCGAGTTGACGGGCAGCCTCAACTTCCTCAAGTTCGTTTTCCAGCCTCCCAATCTCTGCCCGCAACTCTGTGGAGGAGGAAGTGAGCGCTGTAAAGGGGCAGACGTTCTTCCATGGGTTGAGAGAACGATACATCCTCCCCGAGTCTGCTTGGGTCTTAGTAGAACTCCAAGATGTAGTAATAAAGACTCACGATCCAAGACCCAGTACCGTCGCCGTTCGAGATCCAGCCCAATAGGGTCAAGGACGATCGATTCCCCCGGTTCACCTTCCTGAGTCGGCTCCTTCGGCTTGCTCTGATACTTCGTCGCGTCTCTCACCGCTCTGATCCTCTCCCTCACCCCAGAGTCGGTAACGAGTGCCCAATCCACTAGCTGTCTTAGGATGTCCAGCTGGGATGTGTGAGCTGGTGCTGGGAGATAAAGGCAGAAAGCGCACCTTGAGTCCCCAGGGTGCCTTGAATACGTCCTCTACCCCGTCGAGTGGGTTCCGCAACACCTTATTCCGGATATCGTACCACATGCACTCCATCTTCCGCTCAGTCATGAGCGCCAGCAACGTCTTAGGGATAGTCTGTGCGCTGCATACGGTCAGCTGGGCGAAGGAGGGCAGCGCGTGAGGGGACATACTCGAGTCGCGTGTGCGTGTTGGGCTTGCACATCCGGATAAGGGAGATGAACACCGTCTCCAGCAGAGGCGTATGTTCCGGCATGAGTATCGCGTCTTCCAAACTATGCGTAATCAGCACCATCCCATCACAATACACCCTGCATCATCATCATCGCCACCACTCCACCCGCTCCACCCAACGCAATGCAAACACAGTACTCACTCCATGACACTCTCCAACCCCTGAGTCTTCTGTATCACCGCCGTACAAAACCGGCTCAAGAACGCCCAGACGTACGCCGTCTCCCACCGATCACGGGGATGCTCGGGCTCCTGCGGGTGGGCCTTGGGTTTTCCCTGTGCTGGTTGGGACTTTGCTGGTGCGTGTGCTGAGGGGGGAGGAGAGGGGGTAAGCGGGGTCGACATGGGCGGAGGGGCGGTTGCGCTAGGCATGATGGTGGCCGTAGTTGCCGCTGTCGTGGTCGCTGTCCAAGTGTGACAAGTATCGCCCAAGGAAACGCGTCGCGCCTTACTTCTGTAAGCCTCGATCACGTTCGATCACTCTCAGAGCCAATACAGTCCCGATCAGAGTCACAATGTCTCAGTTGGGGATAACAGTCGTGTCGCAGTCAGAGATATCCAAGGAGTGAAAGAATGACAAGCGCCCGAACAGTCAGACAGAGAGAGTGGAGTTAAGGGAAGCTGAAGAGGAAACACCAGCCCAGACTCTTTGTACGCGTTCGGAAGCAACCACCCCAAGTAGTACAGTTGTAGTCAAATAGGTTAATCAAATAGCTTTGCACCCGAGGCGGGATATTCAAGAGAAGGAAAGGGAAAGGGAAAAGGGGGGGCAAAGGGGACAGACACCCTTTTCGTTGGGGCCTTTTATACGTGAACGCTCACTAGTCTCTACTCGAGTGGTCAGAACCATGGCTCGTGCGTGCCTCACTTCCGTCCAAGTGTATGACTCCCTTCATCGCACAACCCCCGTATATGCGTGTGTGCACGCTGGCTACGCACGTTACAAAAGCCAACAAGAGAATGAATTGGCAAATACGAATCCGCTTACCCGCTTTTCCGTATCTCCCGAGAGAGACCCGCGTCAATTAGCGATTCCAAAGAAGCTTGAGAGAGCCAGTCCAACCCGGGTCTGCGCACGGACCACTAGGCAAACCGAGGACCCCTAAGTGCCAATAGATTTGTACGATCACGGCCAGGATGATTTCAATTCGTCGCACAGGTTGCTAGACGCTTGCATATGCACCTATTCATTCCATTCACTTTGATTCTTTACATCGTACTTGCACAACAACGTTACATGTCGATCTAGATGAACTGGGACGCCTGTAATACCGTGAGCCACATGTATGCGTGATAGGGGAGGACATACCATCCCCATCAAGCCGCTAAGTCCGCCGGAGTTACCGCCGCCGATCATGCCAGAGAACTTGGACTGCCACTAATCAGCCCACGCATCCAACATACGAGGTATACAAAGTGAAACACACCTGAACAAGCAGCTTCATGATCGTCATACCTACGCCTCATTAGCGAGAGTACGATACCCTAGTCGAGATCTTACCAGCAGAGTTGACAGCGTCCTGCTTAGACCCGCCAGATGCACCACCAGACTGCTCCCAGAGCTTAGATGCCTCGGACATGGCCATGGAGATAAGCTGGGTCGGGCCTCCCCCCGACCCTCCACCGCCAGAAGTGACCTGCTTCAAGATCTTCATCCGATCAGCACCATTCTCATCTCGCCGCAGAAGACAACGTACCTGCATCGCCGCCGCACCCCCAAGCCCACCAGCACTCAGCCCACTGGCGTTACCCTGGTTGTAAGCCTGGTCATGCGCCTGCTGGACAGCCTGCTCGTCGATCGGCTGGTTGTGCTGCGCCGTGTTGGACTGAACGAAATGCATCGCTTGGCCGAAGAGGGAGCTGTCGCCGCTGTTGCCCGCGAAGTTGGACGCTTGCTGGACGGCCTCCTGGTGGTCGACTATTCACGCATTACCAGAACGAGCATAGCCACAACCACAGTACAATGACGACAGAAAGAATAACGCAAACCAACATCAGCATTGCACAACACGAACGCAAAGGCAAAGAAAACGCACTCTGCACCGACGGCTGGTTCTGGTCATGAGGACCATTATACTGCGCACCCCCAGGAGCGCTGAACTGTTGGTCCCCGCCCTGCTGCTGCTGACCACCCTGCTGATATTGCTGGTCGTCCTGCTGCTGCTGGTACCCCTGATTCTGGTTCTGGTTCTGGCCTTGGTTCTGGTTGTTCCCCTGGTTGCCTTGGTTGCCTTGGTTCTGAGAGGACTCATACGCCTGGTAGCCCTGCTTAGCGAGGTTGATGAAGTTGTCCTACCCAACCCCAATTAACACCTCTCGACCTCTACTAGGTAAAACGCGTACCATGGTTATCAGATACTAGATGGATAGGTAGATGGAGGTGAAGAGGAAAGCCGCGATGAAAGGGGCGTCAGGCAGCACGTCCCGCACGTTATAGAAGCGGGACCAAACCCTGTGTGTTCCCACTGATCCACTGCGGGCAAGCCAGTGACACTAGGGCAAGGTGGGCAGCATGGTGGAATATGCTAGCTGTTTCGTGGACGATTGTATGCTTTCATTCTGTATTTCCGCTACTGGGAGGAGTGGTGTGGGAAACGGGTTGGACTTATGAGGAGAGATCACGATCATCAGATACGTCACTTGATCAATCGCACGTATCACCTTAGATCGAATCATCATCGGCTCCGATCTTCCATCTTGCACCCACCCTTGGAATACTTACTACTACCTCTCCAACCCAGTTCGGCAAATACATATACATAGCAGCAGTTCTGATCGACCCAGATAAGATCGCTGCTCTGAGTGGCAACACGTGATAAATGATAATGACTACAATTCTCTCGCCTAGACATACTCCTAACGCCGAACCCCCGCCTCGGGAATAACGAACAACAGTCTCCATCTTACCCTGGTCCAACCTGCGTTCAGTGTCAGTATCTCATCCCTCGGAACACACAACAAATACGATAATAAAGCACATAAACCAAATAAACCGTCAAACAAACAAATCCAACCGAATCAAAGAGTAAAACAACCCCAGCCAAACCAAACCAAACCAAACCAGAAAAGGTGCCAAACATACCTTGGGGATATCGTGGTGCTCACTGAGCGTCTCGAGCTTGGCATTGAACTCGTGCACCCGGTCTTTGTGCGTCTTCTTGGCCATCTGCTGTACCTTGCGTTCCAACTACCCATGCAGTCAGTACTGTTTGTCCTGTATACGCACAACAGAGCACGGGGACATACCATCCTCCGCTGTCGGTCCTCGAACCGACGCTCAGCCTCGGTCTTGTTATCCTCCTTCGGACAGGAGTCCTCGAGTGGCGGTTCATCCTCCTCGGCCGGCTCGTCCAGTACCGCAGAATCCCGTGCCTTCCCTTTGAGCAAAGTGTCTTTCATGCTCTCCTTCGTCTTGGGCTTCTTTTTCCTGACCACAGTTAGCTAGAGTTAGAGAGGAAAGAACGCGTTTACGTACTTCTTACTAGCATCGCCGCCTTTGAGCTTCAGTGAGCCTCCTGGACGGAAGTCGTAGTCCGACATCGCGTCCGTACAAGCAAGCTCGCGGTACTATAGGACTTGTGCGTGTCGTGCGTTGTAACTTGAAGGTGTCGAGCGCTCAATCCCGGCTCCGCAACTCCGTACACTGCCACACCTTCGTGGCTTTCCCTGAGCGCGCGTCCTCTTGCCCAACAACGAAGCGCATACATTCACCCTCTCTCGAGCACACCATGGACAGCGAAGAACTCTATCAGCTAAAAAGCCATTTCTACCAGGGTCCGTCCTCCTCCTGCCCCTTCTTATTCCAGACCCCACTAACCCTCATCAGCGAACTACAAAGCCGTCCTGTCCACCCCTCTCCCTCCTGCCAACAGCCCCTCCTACCTCCCGTCAAAAGTCTACAACCTTCGTGCTCAGCTTGCACTCTCCCCGTCCACCCCTCTTCCAGCAGAGGAATCAGAGTCACTGGCGCTGCGCGCTGTGGCCGCTTTCTCTGGTTATCTGACGGCGGAGGATAAGGCTGCTGCTTTAGAAGAGCTGAGGGAGCTGGTCCTGGAGGTCGAGGGGGAGGAAGAACTTGGTTGGGAGGAGGGTGTGGTGAGGGTGTTGAGTGCGACTGCTTTCTTTAGAGAAGGCGAGACTGAGGAAGCACTGGACACATTGTCCGGCGAGACAGCGAAAAAGGACCTCGAGTGGTGAGCTACTTTATGCTCTTCGGGAGTCACACGCTGACATATACGTGTAGCGTGGCGCTCACCGCCCAGATCCAGCTCTGTCTCAACCGTGCAGACTTGGCACAGAAGACGCTCGAGTCAGCCAAGAAATGGGCCGACGACGCCCTCCTGCTCCAACTTGTCGAAGCCTGGGTCTCTCTGCGCACCGTACGTCTCCTTCTTTTACTCCATCAACAATAATAGCTTACACACGCACAGATCCCACCGAACTATAACTCTGCGTATTACACGTTCTTGGAACTGACGACCGTCCCCTCCCCCTCCGCTCCCATGCTCGCAAACCGCGCCATCGCCCAGCTCTGCCAAGGTAACATCCCCGAAGCCGACGGCTCGCTGACCGAAGCGCTCGAAAAAGATCCCGAAGATGCGAGTGCGCTCATGCTCTCGGCCAGGCAGGGTATGCAGGGCGCGCTGAGGAAGTTGGAGAAGATTCAGGGTGGGCATCCGTGGTTGGTTGCGGGGAGGGAAGCGGAGACGAGGTTTGAGGAGGCGAGGGGTAAGTGGGAGGTTCCGCCTTTGGCTACTGCTTCGGCTTGAGTTGTAGAGTGTAGCTGTCCTGTCTCAGGACTTGAGAATGCATACATTTATTACTTTTACGTCATACGCAATCACACTAAGTCTTGAGATCAGGCACATATATGCGCAGGCATTGAGTATAAGATGAAGAGAGATTAGGCGCATATAGCGGTAGACATGCGAGAGTAACGAGATAGAAAAATGACCATCAGTTCAGTATATTGCGCAGCCAGGTGGGGAGGTTTGGTTGTATATCGGGGGGAGTGGTACCGGTTTCGACACTTGGCTCGCGAGATGGCTGTGTGGTTGTCACCGGCTGCGTTTCTGCTGGTGGTTGAACCTGTGGTGTTGGTTGAACCTCCAGTGCTGGCTCGATTTCTGGTGTTAGGTGGAGCTCCGGCATTGGTTGGGGTTCCGTTACGAGCTGTACTTGTGGTGCTGGTTCGACCTGCGGTACCGAGAGGAGTTGCAACACTGACTGGATTTCTAGTACGGGCAGTTCTTGGGGCGCTGATTGGACTGGTGATGGAGCAGCGGGAATTGGTATATTGATGAGAGGCACGTTGTTGATAGCGGGACTGGCGGACACGGGTGAAACTAGTTGGGGATGTTTTGGAGAAGCGGGGAGTGGAATGGTGAGGAAGCTGGCACTGGCGATAGAGTTGATGAGGTTCGATAGCGAACGTGAATAGCGGTCGGAGGGTCCTTCGTTGTTCGCGAACAATGTGTTTTCGGACCCAATGTCCATCGAGCTCCAGATTTGGTCCTGACTGGGGTTCTGGATCGGCAAGAAGGTTGGCGCGTGATTAAGTGACGTGGTTGATTCCTTCTGTGTATCGAGTAGACTCGGGTAGGGTGCGAGTGGGCTGACCAGGTTGGCCGGGGACGACGACGATGACGAGATTGACTGAGAAACTTCCAGCATGAAAGCGTTCGATATCGGCGATGGTGAATAGTGCTTGTGATGTGTCTATCGGAGTCCCAGGGAGAGGTGAGACATGAGAATGTGTTGACAAGGGCGTAACATCTCGGGTCGAGCCTTGGTTACTTGATAGAGGCACCGAGAAATCCTCTTGCAGCAAACAGAGTGCATTGTCCGATAAATTCGGAAGATCGTTCGCAGTAGCATCGCCTTGGGTTTGATTGGACGGCCCAAACAACGTGCTGAAGAAAGCGAGGTCGGCTTGGTCGTTGTCAATATCCTGCATAGGAAGCATCTCTTCGTCCATCGATTCATCAAGCGGTACAGCCGATTGGGTGGCAGCATTCCCTTGCATGAAGTCGCGAAACAATTGATCGAAACCATTAGGCTCGACAGATTCAGGGTCACCATTGAAAGCGTTATCAAGATACTCGCTGAATGCGTGCATGGGCATATCTGGACGAGTTGGACAGGATCCGCCGAATAATGGCAGAAGCATTTGCGGTTCGCTCGCTGACGCTCGCCAGACATCGGGTCCAAAAGAGGGCGCGACTAGATTTCGGGGCGCATAGTCCGAATCGTCGAACATAGGCTCGTCTTCGTCAATAAGAGGGCCAGTAGCAACCAAATTGAGGTCGACGTCATCAGAGAAGGAACTATCAGAGCCCAAGGACGTTCGGGAAGCGGCTAAAGAAGGCGTCGTGCTCGTGTGGGCGCCAGATTGGATATCCTCATTTGGCGACGACAGCTCGCCATATGAGCTGGTCAATGGCTGTGACATGTCACAGTCATCATAGTCATTCCAATTGAGGGAAGTGTTATATTCTGTCTGATCGACATGCTTGTCGTTCGTCTTTGATGTTCGCCTCTTCTTCGAGACTGAGCGGGCTGCTAGAGTATGAGATCGACCCCGCTGTCGTCTGTTTTGGAACTAGCCAATGATGTGAGCACATGATCAAGTGAGATAGTAGAAGGGTGCGCACCCATACAAGAACTTGCCGTTCTGTGAGTCCAGTTTTTTGTGCAAGAAATGCTTTCTCGGCGGCGTTTAAATTGTTCTGACGACAGCCGTAGGCTACTTCAAGGATGCGAACAGCCGTCTGCGGGGTATGTTAAGTCATGTGCACATATTGACGCGGCGCAAAATCGCTCACCTCGGTGATTCCACGCGTGGCGGTCGTCTGTGACTCCAACCAGTGTGTCACCCGCTTCATCAGGATGTCTTGCATGTCCAGCAGCTTTCGCCGATAGATGCCCTGATATATCTCGACACATTGTTGCACAAATGAGGATAAAGAAAGTAGGCCTTCAATGTAGACGAGTCGCTCTCTTGCAAATCGCTCTCTTCTAATGTCATTGATGATCGCGTTTACTTGCTCTCGAAACTTGCAAGCGGCTTCTATATAACATCGGGCGGCGGGATCAGCGAGTTCCGAAGGCAAACCCATCGACCGTAATGTCTCTAAAGGATCGACAACAGGAGGTAAATCATCTGCATATTTATCGATGGGGCTGATTGCGTCGGAAGGCTCGACTTCGTCAAATTGGCAGAACACGGATATTCTCGCGCGGAGGGCGTTGGCTGAAGAGCTAACCCAGTCCAGACACTCTTGCACTGATGATGAGCCAGGATCTTGAGAAGAGAGGGGCATCGTATCTGGTTCACCGTCGATAGTCGATTCGATGGTCGAGGAAAAGAATAACATAGGGGTGGTCAGAGGGTTGGGTGGTTTGCGACCTGCGCGTGGTAGACTTAAGTTGACGAGGGGTCAAACTAAATGGCTCCGGTCTTTGTTTCCGGGCTGACCCTTGAAAAGGAGCGTCAATGTTCCTTTCCATGTCCACCACACCTTAACTCGACAACGGCCCTCCTGAACATGCAAGTACCTACCAAGGACGAAATTCTGGAGCGATTGTCTAGCATTGAACATGCTCTGGTCGAGGCATTCAACGAAAATACCAACTCCTCCTTCACCGACTTGAATTCCCAATTCCAACAAGTAGCTAATATCATTAGCTCCTCGATCCAAGCACCTAACAAGCCCTATTCGACATCTCTCTACGTCAAAGCCCGGGAGCTTTCCTTAAGGATCTCTTCTTCGCTTTCGGCCTTGCTCGAGATCGCCTCATCCGGAACGAAATTTCGTGGCGTCTTGCAAACTGGGTTTGTGAGCCTTCTTCCCTCTGTGCCCAGCACGCATTTGTCCACAGAAGCATCTATCGAGTCTACGTCGCAATCCGGTGGCGAGTTTGCCTCCCTTCGAAGGTGGTTTTTGGATCATATCGACAATCCATATCCTGATCAGAAGGAGAAGCAGCAGCTACATCGCGAATTGGGCATTCCCGTTGCCAGTATCACCCAGTACTTTACGAACGCCCGTCGGAGGTCTGGATGGGCCGACTTCGTCAGGTCCTATGGAGGTGGATCCTCATCGAGCGCTGCAGCCCTTATCAGGTCGATCGTGCAAGTCGAGCAAGACACGACATCAGACATCCCAGACATTCCGCAAGGTGCTCAATCGGCACTAGAAAAGATTCGCGAATACGTGAGCGCTGGCTTGGAGCCTGAGATTCGTGATGGAATGCGAGAGGCGATGGAGGCGGAGTCTCGCAGGATCCACGAGATGCACGTGCAAGCGATCTCACAAGGCCTGGTGATCGAGGATGGCGAACTTCGCAAGCCCAAGAAAGCACGGTTGAACGGCGCGCAAACTCACCAGCGTTCCATCGATGAACGCAGGGACGACTTTCAATGCCCCCATGGATGTTCGCTGCGCAGGACACAGTCTCCCCTCCCGTCAACGGTCGAGTCCGATGTTTCACCCCTTGCCTCAACGTCATCTCAAAGAACAAATGAAGAGCTTCGTGAACACATTGAGACAAGTGATACACATGGAGGCACTGCAAGAAAACGCCGTCGTGAAGAGTTCGAGGATTCAGAACATATGGCGAGTACAAGCACAAGAGCCAATATCAGACGGAAGATGCCCCTTCCACCACCACTGGCTGCGATGGCATCCCTAGAGGTTGCGCGACGACCTGAAGTACGTTATCATTCATCTTGTTCTCACATACATGACTGACTCTTTCCTAACGCAGAGATCTATTTCGGCACTCATCACTCCAAACTCTGATTCTACCGTGGCGGACGAGGTGCCCGATGACTCCTCAAGGAACGCGAGCAACAGCCCCACGAGCACATCCCCCTCTTCATCAAGTTCTGAGAATCCAACAACCCCCCCTCCCAGCTCGTCGACTCTCGCATCAGACTCGAATACCGCCGCTCGACCAATAACCAGGTTATCAATCGCGAGCCTCATCTCTCCCCCTTCCTCGCCCGACCAAGCCTCTTTCCACAAACCAACCCAGTCAGGCACTGGTCCCGAAGTCCCCACTGCGCAGTTCGGATGGCGGTTCGAGCCCAGTCGCCTGAGATCAGCAGACGACCGCCCAATCCCCATCCCCATCCCAAAGCCACTTCCTCTGAACACCACCGCTGAAGAGCCAGACGCTCCTGTCGTGTCTCGCCCTACTTGGTCACTCAAGCCGGCCGTATCGAGCACACCGAAGCCTAAGCGTCGTGCACCACAGAATCAAACCAATGTCAGAGGCAGCACGCAGAGGTCTGCTGGACAGTCTGTTTGACATGCTCTAATTGGCTGGTTTACTTGCTGTATACGCGTCTTTCCTTCCCGTTTTCATTCCGATTTTCCCTCAGGATCCTAATTTTTTCCTCTCCATGTCGCATGTCCCATGCTCAGATCTCCGTCTCCTTATGGCACGTTCTCATCTTATACCATCATGCACCTGAACTCCAGATGTAACGAAATCGACAACAACAGAGCGAAAAGTTTCACAAGCGAAATTTGCCGTAATTTGTTTGAGTGCGTGGGAGGACAAAAGTAGTCCGTTGTGACACTTTTCCGTCCCCTCGTCCCCGTCCCGAGTGTTGTTGTCCCTCCGTCCACGGCTGGCTTGGGGACAACATTGTTTGCTAGCTACTGCGTGTACGATCTCGACCAGGGGAGATGGATAGACTTGTACTCTCAATAAGCGGCTGTAGCATGCCCGAATGGTATTCTAAGGTAGCTATAGGGCACGGGTGCTCTTAACCGGAGAACGGACGACGGCTCATGTTTCCAGTTTCATCCGGGGAATGTCTTGTCCTGTCTTACATTCGCGCGAACTTAATACTGGCATGTACTGGTGGATGATCGTTCACAGTCGGCTTATTCCTCAGGTCCTTTGTTCTTTGCGGTTAACTGCTGGTGCGGATCCCGTATGGCGAGCCTCGGGCTGCACGAGTGTCAGTCATAAGTTCGTGCTGTATCATTGATTACCCGCGTACCAGCAGCTTCTGCAACCGAGTGTTTCTCCAGATCTTGCTCTCTGTACCACTTGCTCCTAATCGCGTTTCTAAGATTGCTGAAGCACATGCTGCCCCCCCGCTATTGCCGCTCGGACGAAACGACGCCCAAGCCGTCCACTCTCCCTCCATCCTTTCACTTCACTCCCACGTACTGACGGGACAAAACATCCATGAATTACATCCGGAGCATAAGGAAATACAACGACTACCTGCCCTGCGCCTGCCAGGCTTTTCGGTATCACGCCGCGCCGCTGGGGTCTAATCAGCACTATGCAACAATACAGGAGAGCAGAGGAATCATACACAAGGATGTTGTTTCTGCCCCCAAAGCGTGAGTACTAACCATAGTGCGACTGGGAACGGAGGCGTACATGGGGATATGGATAAGTTTTACGAAGTACCCCAGGAGACCCATGACTACGAAACCGATCGCGACAGCCCTTGAGATCTGGAGATACTCTACATGCGTCCTGTGAGGCTAACTTCTCGAGTAGGAGTGTAATGCGGCGCACCTTTCTTGTCGGGTTTTGTGCAGCGGTTGATGAACTGCGTGCGACATGTTAGCTGAGCTCCTGACAGTACGGTGCACCGGCACGGGGGGTGGCGTACCTGCTGTCCTTCCTTCAAGAACTGCTGTGGGACGTCGACGAACTCTTTGAATCGGTCTGACATCGTGTTTTGCGAAAGGAGGGTGAGGTTGAAGTAGGGAAAGGGATAGGGAGGGATGTTATGAAGATGTTGCCTAGCTAGTGAGGGTCGTGTGCTTTCAGTTCTCCACGTCGTCTAAGTGGCGCGACATTCCAATCTCTCGGAGCCGAACCTCGGATAAACTAGCACGTACACGGGTCAAGCGCCCATCATTCGCATTACACATTCCATAACCCACCCAGCTAGACCTCAGATGCCCCGCCCACCCTCACCAGACGAGTCCGTAACATCACACGACACCTTCACTTCAGCCCAAGAGCCTCCTTCTCCAGAATCAGAGTTCACAGACTCCGAAGCTCGTGTGCGTCCTCTTCCCAAGCTAGGACTACCTCGACTGAGATATCTAGGCACTACTGGACGAAGCGTCGAAGCTTAAGGAACTGGGGAACGAAGCCTTCCGGAGTCAGAAGTGGGAGGAAGCGAGGGAGAAGTATGAGCAGGCGCTGGGTTGTGTGCCTATGGACCCGCTGGTTCGGCGGAGTGCTGACGAGGTTGAGCATGGGGTGCCGGCGTATGAGGTCCACCCGCCTGAAGAGGAGGACGAGCAGGAAGTCCCAAATCCCAATTCTGGGTCCGATAACAGTAAAGGGAAAGAGAAAGAGAATGGGACAGAGAACACCTCAGACCCCCCCGCCCCCGAGCCCGAGCTGAAAAAAGAAGCCCGCCTAGCCCGCGCCGTGCTCAACAACAACATCGCCGCCTGCCTCTCCAAACAAAACCAGCCCGCGCTCGCGATCGACTATTGCACTCGGGCGTTAAACTCCGACCCGGGGTATGGGAAGGCGCTCTATAGGCGGGCGTTGTGTAGACAGGAAGTTGGTGGTTGGGCGGCGTTGAGCGGTGCGAAGGAAGGTGCGGTTCATCTATGATCTATGCTAAGCATGGGAGCTGACGACTTGGACTTGCAGACCTGAAGAAACTAGTCGAGATCCTCCCCCCCTCTTCCCCCCTCTTACCTTCAGTCCGCAGCTCCCTCCTCACGCTCGAGCCCCTCCTAAGCTCCACAGCCGAAAAGGAAAAAGCAGAAATGTTCTCCAAGCTCAAAGATCTGGGTAATTCCTTCCTGGGGAAATTCGGATTGAGCACGGATAACTTCCAGTTCTCGCCTGATGGGAAAGGGGGGTATGCGATGAATTTCCAACGCTAGCTAGCGGGGCGGCCGGGCGGTAAGGAGTGGTAGATTATTGATAACTGTAGCAATAGGTACACTACACACGCATCTTTTCACTATCACCATCTGGGCAGCCGCTTTTCGCACACTGCCACGAGCCTCTGACAGTACCAGTGCCAGTGACACTGACAGTAAGAGTGACAGGAGGACGCCCAGCGCCTACTTCCCAGCCCACAAAAACGCATCAGCCCCAACACGCCAACACATCTCCTCCACCCATCTGCTCAAAATCCCTTCCTCTCCTTCCTCTCCCTCCCTGCCCTGCCCAGCCTGCGCTCCCTGTCCTCCCTCTGCGCTCTGGCCGCCCTCGCCCTCGCCCTGCCCTGCCTGAGCTTGGGTGCTGATCCGTAGCCGGCTGATCTCCTCCACTAGCCCGCGGAAGACTGCTCGGGCTTTGCGTTCGCCTTCTATTTCGTAGTCTGCGGCTTTTTGCTTTTCTCTCTCCTTCTCCTTTTCCTTCTCCCTCTCCCTCTCTCTCTCCCGTTCCCGTTCCCGTTCCTGGTCATCCATCCCCTGACCACCCCCACCAGCCTGCATCTGCACAACCTGCACAACCGGCCCCTGCCCACCCACTCCAACCCCAAAGGGGAACCCCCTCTCCCCCCCATCCACAACTCTCGCAGCATACGCTTCCCTAAACATCACATGCAGCAAAAGCAGTGCCCCTGTCGCGATTCCCATCCCCATCCCCGACGACGGGGCTGCTGGGCCGGCAGGGCTGGGGGCAGGGGCAGGGGCACGCGGGGGGAGCCGGGTAGGCTCTGGGAGTGAGGGGGGGAGGTGGGTGAGCACGTGCCGCCGCAGGAGGGGGAGGGGGGCGGTGTACTTGCAGGAAGCCCATTGGCACTCCTGGGGAGTGGTAGGGTCGGGAAGGGTGGTGGGGTGAGCTTGGGTGCTGGAGGGGGCGGGGTGGGTGTTATCTGCCGGGTGGGGGTGGGAAGCGGGAGGGGGGAGGTCGACGTCCATAGGCTGTTCGCTGTCTGGTTCTCCTTCTGCGTCGGCGTCGGCGTCATCTTCCCCTTCCGCATCCGCGTCAACATCCACGTCCACGTCCGGTTCTCCCTCCGCGTCCGCGTCCTCCTCTCCCTCAGCGTCCATCTCCTCCTCTTGCGCACCCCCCTGCTCATCCCGCACAGGTTTCCCACCCCCCTCCTCTACCCTCCCACCCAAATGTTTCACCCACAAATGCCTCCCCAGCTCTTCCCTCCCCTTCACTTCCCCCCCTCCCTCCCCTCCTTCAAGCACCCCACACCCCCGCCAGCGACAAGCGAACCTCGTCAGCTCCCCCTCTTCTCGCTGCCTGATCCCGCGGATGATGTATACAGGCGGTTGGCGTGAGGGGAGTACCATTGCTGACGCGCCTGGGAAGGCGAGTGTGACGGATTTGATGAGTTCCGATGCTGTGAGGTGCGGGGTGGCGGGGGAGGAAAGGGAGGGAGGGGCGAAGACGTCTCTGTACAAATTCCAGAAATGGACTTGGGTAAGAGAGGAAGATGCGTCTGGTAAGAATGTCTTGCGCATCCATTCCTCTGCTCTTGCGGGCTCTTGCATCGGGAGCAGCGCTTGCAGTTCCCCGGGAGTGAGTGTATAGGGGTGTAATGGGCCTGAGTCTGCCGGTTCTGGAGGGAGGGAGATGGAGCTGCTAGGTTGAGGCGGGGGTTGGGAGGAGAGAACAAGAGCTAGGAGAAGACGGAGTGTGCCTGGGAAGAGCGGGTGGTGGAAGAACGCATGTGCGACAGGTGGGTGACTGAGGTGGGTATGCACAAAGTCTATCGCAGCGTGTTGTAGCGTTTCAGTCACAGGGACGGTAGGGTCGTCTTGTACCGGCAGAGCGCGGAGAGCGGCTGTGAAAGCAGATGAATCGAGTGTGATGAGATGAGCGTTGTAGTTGCTGCTGAAGAGTGCTGTGAGTGCGCCTAGTGATGCGCGTAGGAGTGCTCTATCCATTGTTGAGGTGAGGTTGACGAGTGCACGAAGGAGAGGCGATCCTGATTTGAGATGGTAACGCGGTGCGAGAGAGTGAAATAGCTCGACGGTGTAGATCAGAAACTCTTGTTCTTCTCCTGCTCTTGCTCCCCTTGGACCGAATGACTGCAGCGTGTGAAGTATGAGTGGGAATGTCCTCGTCGCCTTCTCCAAATAGTGCATATTGTGATCAGTAAGAGAGGCGTTCCTCATGACCAACATAGCTTCAGTCGCGCTCTGTCTCTTCCATGTCCTCTCCCCATCCTCTCCTTCCCATCCATCACCTGGACATAGCAAGGCATACTCTGCCAAGTCGAACAACGCCTCCCCCACACCAGGGAGTACCTTCATATAGAACCTATCTGGCCAATCCTTGCTCAACCTCAACAGCCTCTCAAGTGCCCACTGTGTATCCCTCTGTACACCAGAACGAAGAGAGAGGACCATCCGGTTATTCGGTGTTGATTCCATGTACCATGTCTCAGTGTTGTCGGGTACTTGCATATGAAGTGCACCGAGTGACGCGTAGTATTGTGCATAGTATGCTTGTTGCGCTGACGTCAGTGTCGTCATATTCGATGATGGCGTATTAGGCCGACAGTACTGTGTCGTCATCGTCCACTAAGATGACAGAGACGTGAGTGTTAACCTCATCAACTTGCTGTTTATCACTTCATGTGGCTGTGTAATCTGCATCCGCTATTAGACGCGACGCGACGAGCGCTTGTCATCTCACTCCCATTCACTCCATCACCTCGTCGACATGAGCGCTCTTGCGAGCTTCAAGAACGTATTCCATGGATTGTCACCAGAACAGGGAGGTCCGTCCCTCTCCCCTTCATTTGATGCAGCACTCAATGTACCTGCAGAAATGCGCCTCACGCATAATGGACTCGCGTGGCAAGGCTCTGACACGAAAAAAGTAGTCACAGTAACGAAGGAGAGCATGCGCGCAGCTCAATGGACTCGGTCTGTCATCCTTTCTCTCCCTACTGCTACTGCTAACGATGAACAGCGTCGCTCGAGGGTTCCAGCTCCGCCTACTGCTCTCATCTGACAAGCGGAGGGAGACGTTCGACGGCTTCGAGAGAGAGGATCACGAGAAGCTGGCGCATATCTGCAAGCAGCACTGGGAACTTTCCCTCGAGACGAGGGAAATGAGCTACCGAGGGTGGAATTGGGGGGAATACGATATCCAGTGTGCGTCCGCTTTCTCCATAGTGGGCATGGGTGTGGCTGATAGTGCGCTCGTGCAGCGGACGACCTCGCTTTCCTCGTCGCTACCAAGCCGCTATTCGAGATTCCCCTCACGTCAATCGCGAACAGCAACATAGCAGGCAAGACAGAAGTCTCGCTCGAGTTCCTCAACCCAGAACAGCTCAAGCCCGACCCCGCAGCACCTAAGCGCCGCCGAGCCGGGGACGAGCTCGTCGAGATGCGGTTTTATGTTCCCGGCACTGTGGAGCGGGATGAGGGGAAAGAGGATGACGAGGAGGGAGAGGAGGAGGTTTCTGCCGCTCAGGCGTTTTATGAGCTTGTTAAGAAGAAAGCGGAGATTGGTCAGGTGTTGGGAGAATACATCGTCGAGTTTAACGATGTCCTTTTGCTTACTCCTCGGTGCGCTCTCTCCATCCCAGGCCAGTGCATGAGTGCTAACGCTCTGCGTAGAGGACGCTACGACCTCGACGTGTTCCCAACGTTCGTCCGGCTCCGGGGAAAGACGTACGACTACAAGATCCTCCACACCTCCGTCACGCGCCTCTTCCTCCTCCCCAAACCGGACGACATACATATCCAGCTCGTGGTCGGCCTCGACCCCCCGATCCATCAGGGCCAGACCCGATATCCTTATCTGGTCATGCAGTTCACGAGGGAGGACAACCTTGAGGTTGAGCTGAAGATCGATGAGTGCGTGGTTTTCCTCCCTGCTGGAACTGTGCACGGCTGACTGGCGGCTCACTGGGGATAGCGAACAACTGCAAAAGTACGGCGGGAAACTGCAAAAGGAATACGACGCACCTGTATTCCAGATCGTGTCAAACATCTTCCGTGCTCTGACAGGGCGCAAACTCCAAGCTCCGTCAGACTACAAGTCGTGCGTCTCTCCCCTTCCGCCCTCCCTTCGTCCTACACTGTTACCTGTTGTTGACCAAATGCAGGTTTAATGGACAGAGCGGCGTCAAAGCGAACATGAAAGCTACGCAAGGAGACCTGTATTTCTTGGACAAGAACCTCATCTTCGTAGCCAAACAGCCAGCAGTAGTAGACTACGCAGACATCCACACCGCTTCTTTCTCCCGGTGCGTCCTCCCTCTCCGTTCACTGCAGCAACGTACTAACCCCCGCACGCATAGCGTCGGCGGAGGGATGTCATCAGCAAAGACGTTCGACCTCCAGATCACCCAAAAGTCCTCTACAGGCGACCTGACATTCAGCTCCATCCCGAAAGAGGAACACGCGAAGATGGAAGAGTACCTCCGGGGGAAGAAGGTGAGAGTCAAGAATGAGATGCAGGAAGAACTTGCGCAGGTGGTGGGGTTGAGTGAGGACGAGGATGAGGAGAGTATGCAGGATGTGGCTAGTGGGGAGGATGCGCCCAGGCGCGGGGCGGGGGAGGATGATAGTGAGGAAGGTGAGTGTCCGCTGTTTTTGGGCCCTGGTCTGCGTGCTTTGTATTCGCACTGGCCCTGCTTGGCTTTCGTCCCCCTTCTCACTACTCGACCTCTCGCTTGCCCGACTTTTCTTCTGCAGGACACCGCTAACCCCATACCTTTTTGCACAGACGCGGACTTCCAAGACTCAGACTCGGACGGCGGCTCCCCCACTTCCGGATCCGAAGATTCCGAACCCGATGATGGGCTTGCCTCGGGGGACGAAGATCTTGCTAAGGCTGGGAAGGGGAAGAAGGGTGTTGGGAAGCCTGTGGCGGGGGGTTCGGGGTCGGGGTCGAAGGGTGAGAAAGGGGAGAAAGGGAAGGGGGAGCAAAGGGAGAAGGGGGAAAAGGAGAAGGAGAAGATTAGGAAGAAAGATGTGGCGAGTGAGGGAGAAGGGCCGAGGAAGAAGAAGATCCGGAGAGAGGAGGATTGATCTTAGTTACAGAGACAGAGGCAGAGGCAGTGATGGGTACTGTGTGTCTGTTTTTGTTTTCGAGCTTGGGGAATGCATGTATTATGCCTGAGAAGGGATAGCCAGACTACGGGAATGCCGCAACTGCTAATTATATCCGCCCTTCCCTCTTACGTCTCCGGGGTATCCTCGGGAGTACATAACGCCGACCAGCTCACCCGGAACACGGAATAAGCATTCTTGCTTCTCTTCCTCCACTCGAGCGCTGGCTACGTCTTATCCTCAACGACCACCACCACCGCCGCCGCCGCCGCCGCCGCTCTAGACTAGACTAGCGATCGAAATAGGATGGTCCTTCTTGGCACGGCTGAAGAGGCGAAACTCCTCGTCCCGGAGATCGAGGCTCAGGTGCGTTACTCCTCGGGCCGTTGTTCCCGCGCCTCCCGCCCCCTGCCCCCAGCGCACTAACATCTCCCACCCATCTCGCAGGAATCCAAGCTCCATTTCCCGGCTTTTACGACCGAAGTAGCCTGGCAAGTGGGAACAGCTATCCGCGCCCGGTTCTTAGCGACCCAAGCTTGGAAAGAGAAGGGGATCGTTGTCCATATATCTACGTTTACGGGTCATGTGCTGTTTACGTGCGCGGTGGGGAAGGAGAGTGCTATTAATCCCGGGAACTGGGTTTGGGCGAGTCCCGTCCCGTGCATGTGCGTGGGAGTGGGGGAGCTGATGCGGGCAGATTAATGGGAAGATGAACGTCGTTAAGCGGTTCAACCATTCCTCTTTCTTCGTGGGGAGGAACTTAGTCTCCCAGGGGAAGGTGCGTCTTCCCCCGGGCCCTTCTGCGAGCTAGGGTGCTGATACGGGGAAACGGTGAAAGGTGCCGGAGGAAGCGCTCCCCTTTCCGGAATTCGCAGCGCATGGAGGTGCTTTCCCCGTCTGGATCAAGGGCGCGCCGTGCTCCCCGTTGGGGACGATCATCGTCAGTGGCTTGAAGCAGGAAGAGGATCATCAGAGTGCGTACTACGCTCTTGTTGTGTCAAGATTATGGGCTGATGAGCGGCAGTTATCGTTGATACCCTCGAGGAGATCTTGCCGACTTTGCAGTGAGTGGGAAGATGTATGTGTGATGTATGTGAAGAGGTTTCGTTAAGGAGGCGTGGAATGTAAACAAGATGAATTGAGTGTGTTTTAGATTCACTATCGAGAGACGTGCAAGACGGCGACGAATACTGATCGACAAGGTGTGACAGCGTGTCGACTTGAGGAGTGCCAGTCTGATCAGAGCAAACCTAAGACTATCCTGATTCCGACCTGACGACCTCGTATACGTCGTTCGACTAAAGGTACGAATCACTAGCACAGCCGAAACAGAAACCTGGTAGTCGTATTCTGTCATCCATATCTTATAGGTCCACATAAGCTAGTCTCGTTGTGCCAGATGTAGCTTGAGACGTTCCAGCGTGCACATCTCAGGCGTTTGAGGAGATCGAATGGTAGCAGTCAAGCGATCCGTTGAGCCCATTCGGTCGCAGATGGGTGCTATCCGCATTTACAGTTCGCGCACCATGCGAAGAGATTAGTGCGAACTAGTTTGGCGCAAGAAGGTCGACTGAATCATGAATTAAGATGTCAGGGGAGGATCGTCGACAAAAGAAGAACCAGAAGATACTCGGCTCCGACACGGAGTTACGACCTGGTCCGCATCTCTCTTACGTAAACTGAGACTTTACCTCGTCAATTCGACCGAGACCGAGTCACACGGATATTTGAGCGAAAAGAGCGATAATGCATCTTTCCTTAATCATTCCTCCAATATGTGTTTTCCACTGGAAGGAGACGGGGGCAGCTCCTGGAACAGAGCTCCAGTGCTACTGCGCATCTTCGGGTTACTCTGACGACCTACCCTGCCTGAGACAACGCAGATAATAGACGGTCCAAAGGATTTACACATATACAAGTCACTTCAAGGACTGGCTACGAAGTCCTGCTTCTTCACTCAGGATCATTTTTCGTGTCTCACCTCCTGTCTACCTGCTGGCGGCGGGAGTAGACGGATGTGGATATGATGTGCAGTGTATTTTTCTCGCCTATACACTCGCCGGATTTCGCTTCTATGTTATCCAAACACGCCCCGAAGTGCAGGAAGAGGAAGGGGTGTACGGATTTGGCTGATCTGATAAACGACCCATAGACGCGGGGAGAAGCTCAGATTTGCCATGTTAGAAGCGTCTCGCGCTCACAGGTGTATTACGGCGCGTGAGAAATCCAAGCGGACTTAGAGCGTGTGAGGAAGAGCCCGTTTCCCAGAACCCGCGAGCTGCACTTCGTATTCGGAGATCTTCGTAGCACACTCGGCATGAGGGCGGAATCAGATGGTTAATTCTGCGCACTCCTTTGCATGTAAAGCTTTCATAAAACGTTGTACAAGTATATCGTTACATGACCACGCGAGTGGAACATGGATTGTGCCTCCTTTGACAACCCTCAACTCTGCCGCGGGGCAACGAACAAAGGTCCCTGCACGGTGATCTACCCATTCTGCAAGCCGAAGGCGGAGACCATTTTGTTCAGGGCGGTTTCCATGCTTCTAGCGGCCAGAAGCCGGGGTCGCTGGTACCCCGGCACACTCTTCACCGCTCCCCGTGCAAATATATGCACCCGTGGGCGTTGGCCATATAAATGAGTGATGCAGTGATCAACCTTGGGAGACGCGTCTTCTTCTGTCGATATCTCTTGCTTTCCTCTTGAGGAAAAGGTTTCTGTGAGATGAGGTCAATTGTAAGTTTTTTTTAATAATAAATGACCATGAACTCACTGACACCACTGCTTATAGGTAATACCTTAGACACCATAGCGATTTGGGTACAAAATCGATTGTACCTGGAGGCTGTCAGGGTGACAGTAGAGACGGTGGGTGAGTGCTCATACCTTAATGTTTGGGAAGCAAGTTGACTGACTTGTGGTTAGTGGTCGTCGAACCCACCAACCCAGCAGAGATCATCGTAGAGGCGTTGACCACAGGTCACGTCTCTGCGTCACTACCGACCAGGGCCAGGGTGAGAACAACAACAGCCATCCATACCCTTTCGAGGACTCATGCAGCGTGCAGGGCAACACCGCACAGAGAGAGGACGGGGAGATCCTGGGAGACGGGAACACACCAGTCAGCACTGAGTTTGGGAACTGCAATAGCGCTTGGGCTGATTGATCGCTCCTCATGTTTAGGCTGCCGAGGGCTTGGGCAGGGGGAACGCTGCAGGCCAACGATCCGGTAGGTCGACCAACAGACGTCCTCATGCAACTGACACCAGCATATAGGCAATGAAATGGACAGTAGCATCCGGAGCACAGACGAGAGCGACGAGGTGGCAGTTGCGACCATCGACAGCGACATGGTCGATGAGCATGGCACGGAATCATATCCTGCCACCACTGCTGTCGACCATGCTGATGCAAGCCAGTGATGCAAGCCAGGAGGAAAACTAAGTGTCGCCTACAGGTGAGGACTAGAAAGGGGCAGCGGCAGCAACACAGTCAGCGATGGGCTTGTCAGAGGGATATGAGACTTTCAGCCGTTATGGGAGCAGCAAAGAAAAACACATCGAATTAGGATGTTGCAGAACCCTCTGTTCTTCCGGTATACTTTTCAGCAATGTATTGCTATGAGAATGTTGTCTGAACACAGCAGGTCGCCAAGATCTTAGTGTCCATCGAGCCATTACGCCTTCATGGAATCAAGAGAAGCCTCAGCAAACCACCACTTGCGCATTGGGCCGTCTTCCATCTTGCTGTTCTTCTCGCCATCTACGGGTTTGTTGAAGTCCACCCTGCCGACAAAGCTCTTCTTCGCAAGAAACAGAGGGAACCAGAGCTCGTCGTCCGGCCACATATTGTCGAACGGAATGCTAGGCAGGAAAACCGATTCAGCTTGGGCCGCTGGCAGCGTCGAGTGCCACTTGGGCAGCATCTCCTCCGTTCTGACCACTGAGAGCCAGCTCACGGGCGACAATTCAAGGGGCTTACTCTTCTGGTTCTTGTTCCCATTCCTCAATACGATACACATGCACGTCCATCAGCACAGGACTGTTCTCGAACGCAAAGTACATGCGACCGCAAGAGCTAATCTTGATTGCTGTGATATTGGCCTCTTCCTGTATCCATGCGTTTCAGCACAGGACTTCAGCCTTAGCTGGAATTTACGAACAAGTAGTTCACGTTTGGCCGCATCTAACACCGTCTCTCCTGGTTCAACCTTGCCGCCGAATCCATTATACCTCCCAACACCAAAGCCGCGTTTCTTCAAGCCCAAGCATATCTGGATGAGACGTGGAGCAAGCTCATGTCAGAGGTGTGAAAGCGGGGCATCTCTCACGAAGCACACCCACCTTGTTCTCTCCAGTGATGATGGGGAATACGAGTGTATATTGCTTTACGCTCGACGTTGTGAGCCATGGTAGATGGAGTGAGTTGGAAGGCCCTTCTGTGTGGACGGATCCGATACTGCCCGGTGCCAGCAAGGATGCGAATTGATCCATTGAGTGGTTATGGTGGAGGGCGGTGGAGGCCGACGCGTTGTGCGTTGAACTGGTTGGAAAAAGCTCTCTCAGAGAATGTTATAGTAGGACTCTTTATCGTCCGCTACGAAATGAGCGAGGATAGAGAGCGATTCATTTTTCATCAAACCGCTGTTGAAATGTCATGTAATTCAATGGAAGAAATACACCGGAGCTTCGGCCTCTTATAGGAATATTAATTTCAATGCCCTGTAAAAAGGGGCCAATGGTCTCTGCCGTCCTTCTAGGGTCCCGGAGATATCGAGAACTGGAGGTTGCCTTACACGGTCCACCTGAACATCTACTACAACATACCCCCCGCAAGGCCTGCGAGGATCTCCTCGCTCCTTTCACTCTTCCCACATCTTGGTCAACATTATGGCAGGTTCTATTGCTGCTGCACGTCCTCTGCGCGCTGGCTTCTCTCTCGCCGCGCGTGCATCGTCAAAGG
>NW_024467211.1:345826-352329 GCF_000292625.1 Dacryopinax primogenitus | reverse complement strand
GAGAACAACCTCACCGACGCGGTCATCAAGCCTCTCACTGAGGTTGAACTTGATGAGCGGATACGAGAGATCGCAGGGAAGAACAAGATGCTGAGGAGCTTCATCGGTATGGGGTATTGGAACGCGGTTGTACCCAAAGTTATCTTGCGTAACGTGAGTGGGAACCTTGCATATACAAACTCCACCTCATCCCTCTGTCAGATCACAGAGAACCCAGCATGGTACACATCCTACACCCCGTACCAGCCCGAAATCTCTCAAGGTCGCCTCGAATCCCTTCTCAACTATCAGACCATGGTAACTGATCTTACAGCGTTGGACGTGGCGAACGCGTCCCTGCTCGACGAGGCGACTGCTGCTGGCGAAGCCATGATCATGTGCCTCGCCACGATGCCCGCTCACAGTACCAAACGGACCTTCTTGGTCGATAGTGGTGTGTTCCCCCAAACGATCGATGTCTTACACACGCGTTCGATTGGCTTTGGCGTCAAGGTAGTTGTTGCTGATGTCCAGGAGGCGATCAACGACCCTGCGATCGCTGGTGACCTGATCGGCGTTCTCGTCCAGTACCCCAAGCAAGATGGCAGCATCGTCTACTACTCTGATCTGTCGAACAAAGTGCACGAGCTTGGCGCGCATATGGTCTGCGCCACGGACCTTTTGGCCCTGACGCTCATCAAGGCGCCGGGAGAGTGGGGTGCGGACATTGCCCTAGGATCTTCAGCCAGATTTGGGGTGCCCGCCGGGTACGGAGGTCCTCACGCAGCCTTCTTTTCTGTCAAGGATGCGCTCAAGCGAAAGATGCCTGGTCGCTTGGTCGGTGTGAGCAAGGACACTATGGGTAACCCTGCTCTGCGTTTGGCCTTGCAGAGTGAGCACCTGTCTTCTATCCAGATATACCGTCGCTAATAGACTGCGAAAGCCCGCGAGCAGCATATCAAACGTGAGAAGGCCACCTCCAACATCTGCACCTCCCAAGTACTTCTCGCCAATATGGCCGCAATGTATGCTGTCTACCACGGGCCCTCTGGGTTGAAGGCCATTGCACAGCGTGTTCAGCAGCTCACTCAGGCACTTGCAGCAGCTATTTCGGCGAAAGGCTACAAGATCACCAATGATACCTATTTCGATACCTTAACTGTTGAGGTCCCCTCTGCTGCCGATGTGCTGTCCAAGGCTCTCGAGAAGGGCATCAACATCCGCAGGGTGGACGATACTCACGTCAGCATCACGCTTGACGAAAGCGTCCGTCTCCACGACATCACTGCGCTCGCCTCTTCCTTCGAGGGGGCTACCATCCCGTCGTCGATCACTACTGGCGAATCTATCCCGTCTGCTTTGCTGCGTACCTCTCCGTATCTTTCCCATCCGACGTTCAACGCCTACCACTCCGAGACAGCCATGCTGCGGTACATTTACTATCTACAAGCTAAGGATTTATCTCTCGTTCATGCCATGATTCCCCTCGGCTCTTGCACCATGAAGCTCAACCCCACCTCGACCATGGCTCCCCTGACGTGGCCAGAGCTCGGCAGCCTCCATCCGTTCGTCCCCGAGGATCAAGCGAAAGGTTATCATGAGATGATCAAGGAGCTCGAAGACGACCTGTGCGCTATCACTGGCTTTAAGGCCTGCTCGATTCAGCCTAACTCGGGTGCTTCTGGAGAATACGCCGGCCTGATGGTCATCCGTGAGTACCTCAAGTCTCAAGGCCAGGGCCACCGTGACATCTGCTTGATCCCTGTATCCGCTCATGGTACGAACCCTGCCGTACGTCATCCTCCATGCCTAGCGAGTACACATACTGACCAGTACATATGTAGTCGGCAATGATGGCTGGCATGAAAGTCCTTTCCGTCAAGGTCCTGGCAAATGGCAACCTGGACTTGGCCGATCTCCGCGCCAAAGCCGACAAGTACAAGGACAACCTCGCGGCATTCATGATCACGTACCCGTCCACTTATGGTGTTTTCGAAGATACGGTTACCGAGGCTTGCAAGATCATACACGAGGCCGGTGCTCAGGTGTACCTGGACGGCGCAAACCTGAACGCTCAGGTGGGTATCACCAACCCGGCTACATGCGGCGGTGATGTCTGCCATCTTAACCTGCACAAAACCTTCGCTATTCCCCACGGAGGCGGAGGACCTGGTGTTGGACCCATCTGTGTTGCTGAGCACCTCGCACCCTTCCTTCCTGGGCATTCCCAAGTCAAGACCGGTGGCTCGCAGGCGATGTCGGCTGTCTCTGCTGCGCCTTTCGGCAGTGCCTCTATCCTCTCCATCTCATGGGCCTACATCAAGATGCTCGGAGGTTCCGGTCTGAAGGAGGCAACTTCGATGGCACTTCTCAATGCTAACTACATCGCCAAGCGACTCGAGCCTTTCTACCACGTCAAGTTTGTGAACGGCGCGGGCCGTGTTGCGCACGAAGTACTGATTGAGTTGGCCGAGTTCGACAAGAAAGCTGGCCTGAAAGTGTCTGACTTTGCGAAGCGCCTCCAAGACTACGGTTTCCACCCGCCCACCTGCTCGTGGCCTATTTCAACTTGTATGCTGATCGAACCCACTGAGTCAGAGGATCTCCAAGAGCTGGACAAGTTCTGCGATGCGATGATTCAGATCCGGAAGGAGGTGAACGACATCATTGCAGGAAAGCAACCGAAAGACAACAACTTGCTGAAGAACGCACCTCACCCTATCTCCGTCATCAGCCTTTCAGAAGAGGAATGGAATCGGTACGCAGAAACCGTATCGAAATAGAACCCATTTACTAAATGTCATACAGCCCTTACAGCCGCACCACCGCTGCGTATCCTTTGCCCTACCTGAAGATTCGCAAGTTCTGGCCTACTGTGACTCGCATTGACGATGCCTACGGCGATCTCAACCTGATGGTGGGTCTGGCGCTGTATTTGATTCTGGAATGAGAGCTGACGGATGTTACAGTGCACTTGCCCATCCGTGGAGGAAATGGAGGCAAAGTTCTAGATTCGTGTAGATACAGGACTTCAGAACTCCTAATTTTTGGTTTCC
The DNA here is from genome assembly GCF_000292625.1 of Dacryopinax primogenitus. Lineage (NCBI taxonomy): Eukaryota > Fungi > Basidiomycota > Dacrymycetes > Dacrymycetales > Dacrymycetaceae > Dacryopinax > Dacryopinax primogenitus. The sequence continues at coordinate 349,294 of NW_024467211.1, read as the reverse complement.
ATGTTTCGGGTTTCCATGTAGACTGGCATTATTTTTCTCCTTTCCTCACGGGCTGTTCTACTCTCCTAGATGGCTCGCCCGGCCATAATCCGATCTGACAATAGTAGCATCCTCCTCTGCTCAACCAGAGCTGTACGAAACGTCTTGAATAGATACTGATTCTCTTACGCGTTCGAGTGAAAAAATATTTCGTTAGCGCTGGTGTGATCAAGATAGTGACTCATTGCACGGAGAAACCAGGGAGAGAACACATCAGCATTTGCATCCGGCACAGAAAGTGAACACTCCATATCGGGGTGATCGAATCGGGTATACCGCCATCTTGAAACTGTGCGGGATCCTGGATGTCAACCTCCAACCAACTTCGCAGCGTACCTTCTGGCGACCATGTCATCCTCTACGATTCGTCCTTCTTTCGACGACATCCTACTGCTCAACTGCCTACACCCGCACAAGTTCTCGCAAGATGCAAAACATTAGGCGGTCGACCTATGTCAGGACGCCCAAGACCTCTCCGGTACCCTGCTCTAGGCCTGCTTGTGAAATTCGGGGAATTTGCTAGTATCGTCGAAGTCTGGATGGATGCCATCCTACTGGGAGTGGTGCAAAGCAGGCTGGACAGCAAAACGAGGCTCAGATTGGCTCACTACACACTTACCGATGTTCATCGAACCGAATGATGTTCTCAAGGCGTGGCTGGTGTTTGCCTATCTTGTAGCGTTCTGACGTTTACGCACATTATCGGACTCCCTAAGTTTCAATTATACCTCACCTTTTTTGTACCATTGATGCGTGAAAGCATTCGTTCTCACAAACAAAGCACGGTCCAGCATTGTTCCCTTCGGTTCAATTCTGAAAGAAGATGTAACGAGCCGAGTATCTCCGGGTTCTTCTCTTGTCGAAGTGGATCTACTTGCTGATAGTATCTTAATTCATGAATAATACGCTGATCATTCCGCACTGGCCTTAACGCAGTCGACCTTCTTACGCCAAACTAGTTCACACTCGGCTCTTCACATGTGGTACATACTGGTATATGCGGACAATACACATGTCCGGCTGAATGGCCTCAACGAATCGCTTGACTGCTACCATTCGATCTCCTCAAACGCCTGAGATGTGCACGTCGGATCGTGTCAGACTACACCTAGCACCGTGGGAGGAGCTCACGTTTGGATCTATAAGAGATGAATGGTTTGAAATAGAACATGACCGGATTTCTGTTTCGGTTGTCCTCGCGATTCGTACCATTAGTCAAACGACATATACGAGCTCATCAGGTCGAAATCAGGATGGTCTTAGGTTTGCTCCGATCAGGATAGCATTTGTCCGCGCTCTTTAGGTCGACACGCTGTCACGGCTTGTCGATCAGTATTCTTCGCCGTCTTGCAAGTCTCTCGATGGTGTCTCTAAAACACACCCAATTCGTCTTGTTTACATTCCACACCTCTTTCCAAACGAAACCTCTTCACATCCATCACTCATTCACATCTTCCCACTCACTGCAAAGTCGGTAAGATCTCCTCGAGAGTATCAACGATGACTTCCACGGCTTATCAGCCCATCATCTTGACATAAGAAGAGGATAGAGTGTACTCTGATGATCCTCCTCCTGCTTCAAGCCACTAACGATGATCGTCCCCAGCGGGGCGCACGGCGCGCCCTTGATCCAGACGGGGAAAGCACCTCCATGCGCTGCAAACTCCGGAAAGGCGAGCGCCTCCTCCGGCACCTTTGTTTCCCCTCGCATCAGCAGCCCCAGCTGGTAGGGAGAGAACGCACCTTGCCCTGGGAGGCGAACTTCCTCCCCACGGGAAGAGCAATGGTTGAACCGCTAAACGACGTTCATCTTGCCGGTAATCTGTCCCCCATCAGCTCGCCTCCCCTCCCACTCCCACCGCACAGGAACGGGACTCGCCCAAACCCAGTTCCCAGAGTTAGTTGCACTCTCCTTCCCCACCGCGCACATAAATAGCACATGACCTGTAAAGGTAGATATGTGGACGACGATCTCCCTTTCCTTCCAAGCGTCGTTCGCCAAGAACCGGGCGCGGATAGCATTGCCCATTTGCCATGCTACCCCGGTCGTAAGGACCGGGAAATGGAGCTTGGATTCCTGCGAGATGGGAGATGCGTTGTTAGTGGGCTGAGGGGCAGGGAGCCGCGGGAACAACGGGACGAGGAGAGACGCACCTCAGATGTTGGAAGTGGCCTTCTCGCGGTTGATATGCTGCTCGCGGGCTTTCACAGTCTATTAGCGACGGCATATCTGGATAGTAGATAGGTGCTCACTCTGCAGGGCCAAACGCAAAGCAGGGTTACCCAGAGGGTCCTTGCTCACACCGACCAAGCGACCAGGCGTCTTCCGCTTGAGCGCATCCTTGACAGAAAAGAAGGCTGCGTGAGGACCTCCGTACCCGGTGGGCACACCAAACATGGCTGAAGATCCTAGGGCAACGTCCGCACCCCATTCTCCCGGCGCCTTGATGAGCGTCAGGGCCAAAAGGTCCGTGGCGCAGACCATATGCGCGCCAAGCTCGTGCACTTTGTTCGACAGATCAGAGTAGTAGACGATGCTGCCATCTTACTTTGGGTACTGGACGAGAACGCCGATCAGATCACCAGCGATCGCAGGGTCATTGATCGCCTCCTTGACATCGGCAACAACTACCTTGACGCCAAAGCCAATCGAACGCGTGTGTAAAACATCGATCGTTTGAGGGAATACACCACTGTCGACCAAGAAGGTCCGTTTGGTACTGTGAGCGGGCATCGTGGCGAGGCACATGATCATGGCTTCGCCAGCAGCAGTCGCCTCGTCGAGCAGGGACGCGTTCGCCACGTCCAACGCTGTAAGATCAGTTACCATGGTCTGATAGTTGAGAAGGGATTCGAGGCGACCTTGAGAGATTTCGGGCTGGTACGGGGTGTAGGATGTGTACCATGCTGGGTTCTCTGTGATCTGACAGAGGGATGAGGTGGAGTTTGTATATGCAAGGTTCCCACTCACGTTACGCAAGATAACTTTGGGTACAACCGCGTTCCAATACCCCATACCGATGAAGCTCCTCAGCATCTTGTTCTTCCCTGCGATCTCTCGTATCCGCTCATCAAGTTCAACCTCAGTGAGAGGCTTGATGACCGCGTCGGTGAGGTTGTTCTCGGGAATACGGATCCCAGCAGGTGCAGTGTCGCGTACGAAGTCCTCCAACGAGTTGTACCCGACGGTCTTGAGCATATGCACCGTGTCATCCTCACGAGGGCCAATATGGCGAGGGGTGAAGACGTCAAGCGGAGTCTCGAAGCTCGCGGTGGAGACGATCGAGGAGAGACGCTTTGGCACACGACTCAACTTTGACTTTGACGATGCACGCGCGGCGAGAGAGAAGCCAGCGCGCAGAGGACGTGCAGCAGCAATAGAACCTGCCATAATGTTGACCAAGATGTGGGAAGAGTGAAAGGAGCGAG
>NW_024467211.1:286737-345297 GCF_000292625.1 Dacryopinax primogenitus | reverse complement strand
CCTTTGACGATGCACGCGCGGCGAGAGAGAAGCCAGCGCGCAGAGGACGTGCAGCAGCAATAGAACCTGCCATAATGTTGACCAAGATGTGGGAAGAGTGAAAGGAGCGAGGAGATCCTCGCAGGCCTTGCGGGGGGTATGTTGTAGTAGATGTTCAGGTGGACCGTGTAAGGCAACCTCCAGTTCTCGATATCTCCGGGACCCTAGAAGGACGGCAGAGACCATTGGCCCCTTTTTACAGGGCATTGAAATTAATATTCCTATAAGAGGCCGAAGCTCCGGTGTATTTCTTCCATTGAATTACATGACATTTCAACAGCGGTTTGATGAAAAATGAATCGCTCTCTATCCTCGCTCATTTCGTAGCGGACGATAAAGAGTCCTACTATAACATTCTCTGAGAGAGCTTTTTCCAACCAGTTCAACGCACAACGCGTCGGCCTCCACCGCCCTCCACCATAACCACTCAATGGATCAATTCGCATCCTTGCTGGCACCGGGCAGTATCGGATCCGTCCACACAGAAGGGCCTTCCAACTCACTCCATCTACCATGGCTCACAACGTCGAGCGTAAAGCAATATACACTCGTATTCCCCATCATCACTGGAGAGAACAAGGTGGGTGTGCTTCGTGAGAGATGCCCCGCTTTCACACCTCTGACATGAGCTTGCTCCACGTCTCATCCAGATATGCTTGGGCTTGAAGAAACGCGGCTTTGGTGTTGGGAGGTATAATGGATTCGGCGGCAAGGTTGAACCAGGAGAGACGGTGTTAGATGCGTGAATTACTTGTTAGTAAAGCTTCCCAGTTAAGGCTGAAGATTATCTGCTGAGACGCATATACGCAGGAAGAGGCCAATATCCCAGCAACCAAGATGATCTCTTGCGGTCGTAGCCCTGTGCTGATGGACGTGCACGTGTATCGTGTTGAGGAATGGGAACGAGAACTAGAAGAGTAAGCCACTTGAATTTGTCGCCCGCGAGCTGGCTCACAGTGTCTCAGAACGGAGGAGATGTTGCCAAAGTGGCACTCGACACTACCGTCGGCCCAAACGGAATCGGTTTGCCTACCTAGTATTCCGTTTGACAACATGTGGCCGGACGATGAGCTCCGGCTCCCCCTGTTTGCGAAGAAGAGCTTCGTCGGCGGAGTGGATTTCAACAAACCCCTAGATGACGAGAAGAATAGCAAGATGGAAGACGGTCCGGTGCGCAAGTGGTGGTTCGCTGAGGGTTCTCTGGATTCCATGAAGGCATAACGGTCTGGTGGAGGCTAAGGGCATAACAACCTGTATTGGGGGTGCATTCTTCTTACGGAACATCTCTGTAGCGCATCAAAAGAACAACGAACAGTCCTGGGCTTCCCAATCTGATCTTTTCCTCTCCTACTCTGACTGTCCGAGGCCTGACATCTCCTTGACGATGCCATCCCCGACTCTGCCATGGCCTTGCTCCGATAGCTGGTGTACAGCCGAGTCCGTTCGGTGTGCGTTATCATCATCTTGGCCAGCTTCGGTTTGGTCGGTTGCAGTGCTGGCAGAATGATTTTTTTTGCCGTGCTCATCGACTATATTGCTGTTGATGACCGTGTTGATCGTAACTACCGCGACGGTCGATTGCTGTCCCCCATGCAGTCGTGCCTCGGTGTCTGCGCTTTGCATGCCACCGCTCACTTCATTGGCTAGATGTTTGCATCAGTCTCATACGGATGTTTGTTGGTCAACGTACCGGATCGTCGCCCTGCAGTGTTGCGGCGGTCCGCCGAGCCCTCGGCAGCCTAAACACGAGGAGCGATCAACAACAGCTCAAGCTCTACTCCAGTTGGAAAATCAGTGCTCACCGGTGCGTTCTCGGCTCCCAGGACCTGTCCGTTCTCTCTCCTCTGCGCAGTGTTGCCCTGCACACTGCATGGGTCCTCAGAAGGGTGGGTGGCTGTTGTTCTCACCCTGGCCCTGGTAGGTAGCGATGCAGAGACGTGACCCGTGGTCAACGCCTCTACAATCACCTCAGCTGGGTTGATAGGCTCGAACACCACTAACCACAAGTCAGTTAACTTGCTTCCCAAACACCAAGGTATGAGCACTTACCCACTGTCTCTACTGTCACCCTGACAGCCTCCACAGCCTCCAGGTACAATCGACTTCGTACCCAAATCGCCATGGTGTCTCAGGTATTCCCTATAAGCAGTGGTGTCAGTGAGTTCGCAGTCATTATTGTAAAAAAAGACTTACTTGGTGACTACGTGCTCACAGAAAGTTTTAGTCAAGAGCGAAACAAGAGAGCAAAGCAAACGAATATCAACAGAAGCAAGACGTCTCCCAAGGTTCATCACTGCATCACTCATTTATATGGGCAACGCCCACGGGTGCATATATTTGCGCGGGGAGCGGTGCCGGGGTACCAGCGACCCCGGCTTCTGGGGCTAGAAGCTTGGAAACCGCCCTGAACACGCCTTCGGCTTGTCAAATTCTTATTTCCAATATGTCAACTCGGTGATATGGCGGGATCGCAATGCAGGATGGGTAGATCACCGTGCAGGGGCCTTTGTTCGTTGCCCCGCGGCAGAGTTGAGGGTTGTCAAAGGAGGCACAATCCATGTTCCACTCGCGTGGTCATGTAACGATATACTTGTACAACGTTTTATGAAAGCTTTACATGCAAAGGAGTGCGCAGAATTAACCATCTGATTCCGCCCTCATGCCGAGTGTGCTACGAAGATCTCCGAATACGAAGTGCAGCTCGCGGGTTCTGGGAAACGGGCTCTTCCTCACACGCTCTAAGTCCGCTTGGATTTCTCACGCGCCGTAATACACCTGTGAGCGCGAGACGCTTCTAACATGGCAAATCTGAGCTTCTCCCCGCGTCTATGGGTCGTTTATCAGATCAGCCAAATCCGTACGCCCTTTCGTCTTCCTGCACTTCGGGGTTTGGATAGCATAGAAGCGAAATCCAGTGGGTGTATGGGCAAGGAAAAAAATGCTCATCATATCCACAGCCGGCAGGTAGACAGGAGGTGAGACGCCAGAGATGAGCCTGAGTGCAGAAACAGGAGCTCGTGGGGGGCTAGTCCTTGAAGCAACTTGTACATGTGTAGATCCTTTGGCCTGTCTAATATCCGCGTTGTCTCAGGCAGGCTAGGTCGCCAGAGTAACCCGAAGATACGCCCCACTCTTCAGGGATGCACCACTAGAGCTCTTAGATTACGTAAGAGACGCGCGGGCGCCAGTCCGTAACTCCGTGTCGTTGACATGATAGCATGATAATTTGACATGAAAGCACGATATCGTATCATACAATCGTAAGCCTCATATGCATAGTCCAGGTCGATCAATGGGACGAACGAGCGGTTGAGTGCACTGCTTTCCGCATATCATACTACATCCTTGATGCACGTTGAAGAGCTTCCAATGCAGTCGGTTTGAGAACACCGATCGAAACTAAGTGCGCGACGAACTCCCATACCCATGATTGGCAGTTACCTGCGAATGGACCCTGCCACAGAGTAAGAAAGGAAAGGGATGTGTTGGAGACATGCTCACGGCTGGCGGAGTCGTGGTATGGGCGCGGATGGAAAACGCAAGATGCTCCATGCGATCGATGGGCGGTTGGTTGAACTCTGCATATGATGGCTCTCGGATTTCGTAGTCGGATCTGTCCACGATCAGACGCGAGGAGACGTCGTCGTCGAGTAAGAACAGATCGTAAAGTCGATTCGTGACTGTGATTTGTGTTCTGTGGCGAAATTGCACACGAAACCCTTTCAGTTGAGTGTCGCCGATCACGTGGATGAGTTTTCCGAAGCCTGTCGACTCATCTCAATGTGGAATCCAAATCGCCCAATGTGCAGCATCGATCGCCGTCCTGCGATCTTCATGATATACGACGGGATATACTGAACAACCCCCTCTAGATGATACATCCTCTTCAGTGAAGTGTTCAAACTATGGAGAGTGTGTGATGTCCGGACCTGATTGCGTCAAGTTTTTGGCCGAACATTATGAAGCGGACAAGGCAAATGTCGGGGGAACGGTGGTGACATTACTGGCTCCATCCAGCGTCAATTTGGACGTGCAGCACATAACAGTCATATCAAGACTGTGCCTACGAACAAAAGCCGTTATGACTCTGCCATCAATGAGGCTTTTTATACGTGTATGCTGGGGACAGGGTCGTCCGGTGACCAGTTTCTTCTGCGTTTTTTGAACATGTAGACCAAACCCAAAGAAGAACAGATGAGATTGAGTAAACGCCAATGCGTGGCTTGGGCAGCTTGAGTGTGTTGTTCAATACTTTGTACGTTGAGGTTTCTTGATGGTTCCGAAGAATGAAGCCGAGGTTTGCGTCCGGCAAGAATACGAAAACATTCCATATCGGGGTGATCGGGCCATACATACCACCATCTTTTCTGCGACCTCATTTTCGAATGTCAACGTCCAACCAACTACGCAGCGCTCCTTCTGGTGACCATGTCATCCTTCACGATTCGTCCTTCTTTCGACGACATCCTACTGCTCAGCTGCCTACACCCGCACAAGTGCTAGCAAGGTGCAAAGCGTTGGGCGATCATCCCATCGCTCCGCGTCCAAGGCCCGTGCGATTCCCAGCTTTGGGATTGCTCGTAAAATTCGGAACAGCGGCTAGCATCGTCGAAGGCCAATGCCTGTATGCGCTGCAGGGTCGGACGGTACTACGGGTACCTGAGGTATATGGCTGGACAGTTGAGAACGGCAGGGCATTCGTCTACGTGGAACTTATTCGGGGGGTCACTTTGCAAGACCGATGGGAATGGCTATCGGAGAAAAGCAAGACAGTAGTTTGCATGCAGATAAAGGATATGGTGGATGACTTGCGCCAGATCGAGGAAGATCCGATGAATAGTTACGTGGGCAAGTGATTCAGCTTCTGTTCTTTGAATGGTCAGATTCATCTCATGAACATAGGCGCCATCGGTAACCAGCCACCAGAAGAGATTCTTTTCCATAGCTATATGACCCCGGCCCGTTCATTTCATTCCGTGGCTGAATTTCATGACTGGTTTGCGCTTCCAGCACCAATGCCGCCTGGCATCCAGGTTCACCCTGGTCGATTCGACCTGCCCGATGATGCAAGCATCGTTTTCACTCATGGAGACCTACATCCGTCAAATATTATGATATCGGCGCGATGGCCATGGGATAGATGGGAATGGTCGTGGGCATGGAACATCTGGCCGTGGGACTGGCCGGATTGGATAAGTTGGCTATGGAAGGGCGAGTGGTCTTGGGAAGATCCTCCGAGGGTACTGGCGATCATCGATTGGCAGCAGTCTGGGTGGATGCCATCGTATTGGGAGTATTGCAAAGCTCGCTGGACAACGAAACGAGGGTCAGATTGGCAGACTACATACTTTCCCATGTTCATTGAACCAACTGATGTTCTTGAGGCGTGGCTCGTGTTCGCCTATATTGTAGCCTTCTAACGACCAAGTACGCGAAAAGCGTTCTATGCGCAACTGCTCACGTTCCAATGTTACCTCAAATGACTCGTTCTGAGTGACGCAGCACACTCAACGACTTGCGATCCGCTCAATTCTGGGAGAAACGTTCGTAATTTGACATTGCATCATTGGATAAAAGGACAGAAGTTCCACTATACAGACTTCAACGGTATGGTTTACGCTGAGCGCCTTTCGAGTCAGTTGACCTTTCTCCTTCGTCTTTTCCATCACGTCCTATCACACCGTCGAAACATCCTCGAGAGCTGCTAGCGCACTCTGTTTAAGAACACCGTTGTCAACCAAACTTGTAACGACCTGCCATATCCAGGTCTGGCAGTCGCCGGCAAATGTCCCCTGACACAGTATAAATTGAGAACAAGAAAGGCAGATGGGAAAGTGCTTACCCCGTCTGGAGTCAAAGGGGGAGCAGGGATGGCAAGGGCGTAACGCTCCATGTCATCAACGGGCTGCTGGCGCTTTTCAGTATATGACGGCTCTCGAACTTCGTATTGCGGTTTGTCGACGATCAGTCGCGAGGAAACGTCGTCATCGAGTAGGATCAGATCGTAACGTCGATCCGTGAAAGTGACCTGGGCATGGTGACGGAATTGGACACGAAATCCCATCACCCGAGTATCGCCAACGACATGTATGAGTTTGCCGAACTCCGCAGCGTTCCGATGTGGAATCCAAATGGCCCAGTGTGCAGGGCCTTCCCTCGCACTAACCTCTCGATGATACACCACGAGATACACGGAGCGACCACCTCTGTATGATATGCTCTCTATCATCCAAGTGTTCAGATTACACAAAATACAGAAGAAACGCACCTGATTGCATCAAGTAGTTTGCCAAACATCGTGAAATGGATAAGGATGTCGAGCAGTCAGTCGTGAGTTCGATGAGATAGAGCAAAGGATGAAAGGGGGTACGTATATAACCGTAGGAACGGTCGCCGCATTACTGCCCCATCCAGCGCGATTTTCGATATCCAGTGCGTAACAGTCATAGTGGGACTCCACCTACGAACGATATTCGGCCATTATGACTCTCCTACGCGGAGACCCATCAATGAGTCTTTGTTTGCCGAGAAGGTCCAAGGCAGCCCAGCTTCTTCTAGTCTTGTGCATCCAGACCAGGAACTATAGGAGAGAAGACAAGTTTGAGCAGCATCGACGCGTGGTACGTATCAGGGTTATACATGCGGCTCGAATATACTCACACACCGAATTGCCTAGGAGGACATGACCCAGCAGAGTTACGTTTGCCTCCGACACATGAAAAACATTCCACATCGGGGTGATCAGGTCATTCATACCACTGTCCGACGTTTTCTCTCTCAATCTCAACCTTTCTGTGCCTCAACATTCCAATTCTCTCAGCAATGTCTATCGGTGACCAGGCCACCGAGCACGAAGCGATGTCTTCTCCGACACCCAACTGTCTTCTCACCAATGTCACTCCCCAATCCCGTCAGCGCACCTGCAGAGAACATGAATGGCGATGAGCTCACCACAGCCTTGGTGCCTGCATATACTGTCCTGAGCGCTGCGAATGGTAAGCTGAAGGGTGATAACAGCGTGATACTGGACTCATTTTATCTCTAGATCATGGACGTCTGAATCTGTGGACAAAGTGGAAGCTGAAGAAGTTGCTCGACGTGACATTCGTCGAGGTGGTACAAGACGTCGAAGCGGTACTGAAGGAGCGTAGCACCACTCATCATAGTGCGTCTTCTCCCTCATATGATCAGTCCCACTCTCTGACGTTAGTAATAGCGGGTCCTCTTTCGACACTCGGCGACTCTCATGCGATTCTCTCTCTCCTCCCAGAGCCCCAAATCATGCGCCTCACGCGGCACGTTGTTAATGAGATGAAACGCCGCTTTCCAACTCTGGATAAACGTGCCAAAGAGAGCATGCAGGTGAGTTCTCTTGGCATCGTGTTTCCCCTCGGTTCTGATTAAGCGCAAAAGCAGACTAGTATGCCTGCTTTGAGCGGCTCCTTCTCTGAGGAAGACTCCAGCACTCCTCGCACCGGGTCTCCTCTTTCCGTCATTGAAGCGGCAGAGTAACCTCAGAGCACGTCTTCACACCCCATCACCACGGTCCAACCGACGAGAGACCAGATTGGCAGACTATATACTTACCCATGTTCATCAAACCTACGGAAGTTCTTGAGGCGTGGCTAGTGTTCGCCCATACTGTAGCCCTTTAGTGACTAGGTGTATTGTACGCGCAATCTTGATTCGGAGGATCGATATCGATCTTCGTACTGCATAACTGTTGTCGTGTCTTGGCTGAAGGGAGTGATTGTTCTCGCCAGCAGAGCTGGACGGACTGTTGTAGCGACCACATCATAAGGTACTCGACATGAATTGGGATGACAACGGAATTCACATGATACAACCTCTGACGACGATATGGTCCACGTTCGATCAGATACACGTTCGGTGCCCTTTCATCTGATACATGAGACTATTCCTTTGGTGCGCTGCGAAGAGCTTCCAATGCACTCTGATTGAGAACCCGGGTCGAAACCAAGTGTGTGACGGACTGCCAAACCCAGGATTGGCAACTACCCGCAAAGGGCTCCTGACACACGATGAGCACAGAACAGACAGTTTGATATTGGAGAAGTGCGCACGCCGGGTAGAGTCCTGGGAGGGGCGGGAATGGAAAGCGCAATACGCTCCATCTCATCCATGGGAGATTGATTGTCTTCTAAACACGACGGTTCTCGAACTTCGTAGTTTACTCTGTCCACAATCAATCGCGAGGACACGTCGTCGTCCAGTAAAACCAGGGTGTAACGTCGATTGGTAATTGTGATGAATGAGCAGTGACGAAATTGAATGCGAAACCCCGTCAATTGAGTGTCGCCCACGACATGTATGAGTTTTCCGCAGCCCGTTGAGTCATCTCGATGGGGAATCCAGATCGCCCAATGTGCACCACCTTGCCTCGCTTTCGGATCTCGATGATACACCACAAGGTATACGGAACGACCGCCTCTTAATGATATGTTCTATATCAGTCAAGTGTCCGGACGAGCTCAAAGGAATACGGACCTGATTGCATCAAGTATTTTGCTGAACATCACGGAGCGAACAAGAAAATGTAGAGTGGTCGGGCGAGTTAGATGAGAGAAAAAAGCTTGCGAGGACGGAAGGGCATATAACCTCAGAAACGGTCGCCGCATTCCTCGCTTCACTCAGCGTGGTTTTGATATGCAGTGCATAACAATGATAGTAAGACTGTGCGTGCGAACAATGGTCGTTATGACTTTGCCAGGTGGAGACCCATCATTGAGTCTCGGAACACGTGCGTTTGCTGGCAATTAGCTGAATACCAATCAAGCTTCTTCTTCTTCTTCTCTAGGACCGGAGGAGAGAGAGAAGTCTGAAGGTCCATGACATACAGAAAGGACATATACGAGGTTCAGATGTGTAGGGTTCAAGCACAAGGAGCTCAGTTAGAAGCGCTCACGCCCACGTCGGCTCATTTGTCACGTGCCGCAAGGCACCAACGCGACGTCCTCTCCCTAATCGACCACCACAGTCGGCGGCCGGTCAGTCGACTTTCAGATGATCTGCGCTGAAGTCACCTCGTGCTCCCTCCCAGATTGGCGTTTCTTAACCGTCAACTAAATGGTCTATCCATCCGCGGGAACCGGATGGCTTTAGGATCCGATAGCATCCGGATGTCTCATCAACTCGGATGACTAGGGATGACAATCGTCCCGTACATCCTGACGATAACTTGTCAATTGCTGGTCATTTGGGAGACTCGTTGGACACAATTGACTAGTGAGCCATAAGGTATCAAGAGACTGGAACAGTGTCATGACAGTTGCACCGGTGGCATGCTCCAGAAGCACTTGTCAGTTGGACAACCATTGACCAGCCCTGGGTCGTGAATGAGTAAATACACTATAGCCTGACGGACACTCTCTGATTAGTCAGTGGTTTCATTGTTCTCAGCATCTCCCTCAGCTGAACCTTCACTTGTAGCCATATCAGAACCACTTGGCAAATACCCCCGTTAATAGCGTGCTCCGCCTCCATAAAGACTGCCTTGCCCTTCAACTCTCCGTTCCCAACGCATCCCTTCGATCTTCAAACTCCAGTATCCACCGCTTATATATCATATTCAGCAATCATGGTGTAAGTATCTCGCCGGATTAATTGGCCTAACGACGGGTCTTTTGCGGCCTGTGATCGTTTCACGTATGCTGACTAATTGTTTTCTTCTAACCCAGGAACTTTACCGTAGGTAAGCGTCCAAGATGATCTCATGTGCCCCATCAATCTGACAATGTGAATTCAGACCAGGTTCGCGCGCTTATGGACAAGCCTACCAACATCCGCAACATGAGTGTCATCGCTCATGGTAAGCCTCTCTGTTTTAAGCGCCGCACCTTGCTGATAATGAGATAGTCGACCACGGCAAATCTACTCTGACTGATTCTTTGGTTTCAAAGGCTGGTATTATTGCTGCCAAGAAGGCGGGAGAAGCGCTCTTCACCGATACAAGGCCCGATGAAAAGGAGCGTGGTATTACCATCAAATCCACTGCGATCTCTATGTATTTCGAGGTCGATAAAGAGGAAGTATCCGCCATCAAGCAGAAAACAGAGGGTGCGTGATGACGGACGATCATTGAACTACTCCTCATTGCATCTTCAGGTAACGAGTTCCTGATCAATCTGATTGATTCTCCGGGTCACGTCGACTTTTCGTCCGAGGTCACCGCAGCTCTCCGTGTCACCGATGGCGCCCTGGTTGTCGTTGACTGCGTTGAGGGTGTATCCGTTCAAACGGAGACAGTCCTCCGTCAAGCTTTGACGGAGCGTATCAAACCTGTCGTAATCATCAACAAGGTCGACCGCGCCCTTCTCGAATTGCAAGTGTCTAAGGAAGACCTATTTCAGTCATTCTCTCGTACCATTGAATCCGTGAACGTCATCATTGCCACGTATCAAGATGCGGTACTCGGCGATGTACAAGTCGCGCCAGAGAAGTGTACCGTTGCTTTTGGATCTGGCCTGCAGGGCTGGGCTTTCACTCTGCGCCAGTTCGCTGCCCGCTACAGCATGAAGTTCGGGGTGGACAAGGACAAGATGATAGCAAAGCTGTGGGGAGAAAACTATTTCAACCCCGCAAACCACAAGTGGACAACAAAGGCTACTGCAGAAGATGGTACGCCCTTGGAGCGCGCTTTCAACATGTTCATTCTCGATCCCATTTTCAACATTTTCAAGGCTACCATGAGCCTCCAAAAAGATCATCTCTTTAGCATGCTGGAAAAGCTCGACGTCAAGCTTCTACCCGAGGAAAAGGCTCTGGAGGGCAAGGCTTTGCTGAAGGTGGCGATGCGCAAATTCCTCCCTGCGGGTGACTCTCTATTAGAAATGATTGTTCTCAACTTACCATCTCCGCAAACCGCTCAGAGGTATCGCGTTGAGACCTTGTACGAAGGACCGATGGACGATGAATCTGCCATTGGTATTCGCGATTGCGATCCCAAGGGGCCTCTTGTTTTGTACGTCTCCAAAATGGTTCCCGCTCCCGATAAGGGACGTTTCTACGCATTCGGCCGTGTCTTCTCCGGCACTGTCAAGGCCGGACCCAAGATCCGTATCCAAGGTCCTAACTACGTTCCGGGGAAGAAAGAGGATCTCTTCATCAAGTCTGTGCAGCGTACGGTTCTCATGATGGGTCCATCCGTAGAGCCCATCCAGGATTGCCCAGCTGGTAACATTGTTGGCCTTGTTGGCGTCGACCAATTCCTGCTCAAGTCAGGAACTTTGACCTCCTCGGAGACGGCGCACAATATCAAGGTTATGAAGTTCTCCGTTTCCCCTGTGGTTCAGGTCGCTGTCGAGGTCAAGAACGCTGCGGATCTTCCCAAACTAGTCGAAGGCTTGAAGCGTCTAACCAAGTCTGATCCTTGCGTCCAAACGTGGACCACGGAGACCGGAGAACACATCGTTGCCGGTGCTGGTGAGCTTCACCTCGAGATTTGCCTGAACGATCTCGAAGAGGATCATGCTGGTGTGCCTCTCAGAACGTCAAATCCAGTCGTTGGCTATTGCGAAACTGTCCAAGCGGAGTCATCCATGGTCGCTTTGTCCAAGTCCCAGAACAAGCACAATCGCCTATATGCCAAGGCCTCTCCTCTTGACGAGGAATTGACCAAGGACATCGAAGATAACAAGGTCACACCCCACGAAGATTTCAAAGTCCGTGCTCGCGTTCTCGCCGACGAATACGGTTGGGATGTCACCGATGCACGGAGGATCTGGTGCTTTGGCCCTGATAACATGGGACCCAACCTGATGGTCGATGTCACTAAAGGTGTACAGTATCTCAACGAGATCAAGGACTCTTGTGTTGCGGGTTTCCAATGGGCGACCAAGTCAGGTGTCTGTGCCGAAGAGAAGATGCGCGGCGTCCGCCTGAACATTGTTGACGTTACTGTACGTATGCATCTTTTTCTGATGTCGGGGAGTGCTAATGTGGTTGGAAGTTGCATTCCGATTCAATTCATCGTGGGAGCGGGCAAATCATGCCCACACTCCGCAGGGTTACATATGCTGCCTGCCTACTCGCTAAACCCGCCCTACAAGAGCCCGTCTATCTTGGTAGGGATCACGTTCCGATTGTTGAAATGGGCTGATTCATTCCCACAGTCGAAATCCAATGTCCTGATACCAGCATCGGTGGTATCTACTCGGTGCTCAACAAGCGTCGTGGACAGGTCTTATCTGAGGAGCCGGTGCGGGTCGGCACGCCGATGTTGACAGTCAAGGCGTACCTGCCTGTGATGGAGTCGTTCGGGTTTAACGCCGACCTCCGTCAGGCTACCTCGGGACAGGCTTTCCCACAGAGCGTGTTCGACCATTGGGAGCTCATGAGCGGTTGTGAGTTGTGAACCACTTCACGCCTGGATCATGAGTTGCTGAAGGGTGTAGCTCCTTTGGACAAAGGCTCTAAGGTCGAGGAGATGGTTAAGGCCATCCGTATAAGGAAGGGTCTGAAGCCTGAGATTCCTACTCTGGATATGTTCGTGCTGATCCTTGAATATTCCGATGATTTTGCTAATGACGAGTCATTCAGGTACTATGACAAGCTGTAGTCTGGATGGTCGTGGTGGCTGAAGTAACCTTTTTGTTTTACTTCGTTGTTATCTGTTTTGAAATAAAGAGATGCTTCGTGTACGCTGTCGTGCGATGTCTGCAAGCCTGATTCACGGACTGGGTCATTCCAATCATCTCGTCCCAATGCCCGGGCCTCGGCTCCGCGGCTCCGACATCGGCTTCAATCATCGCCTATCATCACCGCCTCTGACAAACGCAGATCGACGTCAGTCAATGTACAGTCTCCACATGCTGAGTGTGATTATGTTGCTTAGGATGGGCGGGCTACGCGGGGCTCCGTGGGGTTGTAGGATATGGCAGCGTCAGCTGGCATTCCTGATGCGCGGTGCGGGGCAGGAATACATTGGGTTCGGCGCGCACCATCGCGCGCCGAAGGAGTTCACTCGAAGTTGGCAGCTGGATGACGCTCTCAGCAGTACATAGCAGCTTACGCCGATACTCCACTAAGCACCGAGATCGGCACCTCCCCACCGGGTGGATATCGACCTTTTATTAAAGTTCCGTATCCTGGAATAGGAAGGGGCAGGGCAAGGCACGCACGTGCGATGACGCTCGACGAGTCCCGCCGGCACGAAGTGAGGCAAGGACGCACGAGGCGGCTGGTAAGCCCCAGCTGGAAAGGGCGTTCCTCTCCACATGGGCGCTAGATCCCCGCTGTCGCCGTGTCGGGAATTCTCGTGTAAAATTGTGAGCTGAACGGTGGGGCAAGGTGCGTGGGGTAAAGTCTGAATCCGGGCGACTTGGACCCAGACAGTGGCAGACAGACGGTACCCCATCGGGCACCAGACTCCCTGGAATGCGCAAATTCTCTGTGGTACGCATTCCGTGGGGCAAGGCGGTCGTGCAGACCCTGGGGAGGATCAGATACGCACTTTTGGAGGATAAACATATGCTGCATCTACTGGCTGGGCGGGCTCGGGCCGAACTCGGCAGAGGCCCTGAACGACCTGTCTCTGCTGAGAGGTTCTGACTTGAGTGATGATGGGCTCGATGGAGATGGAGATTGGGACGATAAGCTGCTGTGATTCGGATACGCTACGGTTGTTGGGTTTTGTGTGGGCCGAGGTAAGCAGGTGGAGAGCCTGGCCGGACCGTGTGTGAGACATATGGGGTTCATGAATTGTGGACAAACTGGACATGGGGAACCGGCTGGGAAAGGCGACAGGGTCTGTCTGTGTGCTTCCTAGGCATTAATTCCAGGGTTAGACTGGCTGGCTGAAAGGGTGAAGGGGAAAAGGGAGGAAAGGTTGTTTGCGTGTTTCTTTTTTTTTCGATAAGCGACAACAGGACGGGAAATGTCGGTTGGGAAATTCTGAGGGTGTCTACGCTTGAGACAGGTATGAGATGAGAAATGGAGGAAGTGGCGGGAGCAATTAGAGGTTTTCTTGCATATGGCATTATTATGGTCTGGAAGGTTGGGAGGAAAGTGCCTGGACTGTTTGGAGGAATAGGAAGATGTATGCAGGAGGAATGTCGGGTAATTGGATGAAGAGTTGTGACGGAGAGTGCCTGTGTTGGTGGATTATTGAATGTATTGTATTGTATCTAGATTGGAAAGAGAGAGGATAAAGATGGAAGGGGAAGAAAGAGAAGGGGAGGGAAAAGTGACCAAGATTGGATGTGGAAAGGAGGGAGCGGAAGCACGGGTGAGTGACGTTTTGGGTGCCTTCCTTTGGAGTGATCCCGGGTTAAGGTGGTTGGGTGTTGGTGTATCTCTATCTCACTGCTCACTCCCTCCCCTCGAGTCCATCACCTCCCTCCATGCGATTGGCCTGTGAGATGACCATCGCCGACTTACTCCTTTGAGCGCTCATCGCTCTCGTCATACACGCTCGACGACAGGAGGGTCAACACCGCACTCAACCCACACCCCATTCATCCCCCGTTCCCTTCGCAGACGGGCTCATCCCACTCCGCCCTTCATCCCCCTCACATCATCTCCCATCGGAACATCGTCCATTCTCCCTTCTCCCCCATCCACTCCGCTACTTCTCTCCACCACCTTTCCATCCTCCCCCTTAACCCCGACCTCCATCACCCTCGGAGGCACCACACTCCTTTCCCCACTTCAACATCACCTCTCCCTCCCCGCCCACCTCCCGGCCTCCCTCACTCAAACAACAACCTGCTGCCTTCAACCATCATCGACGCTAGTGCCCACTAGCGTCCCCCTCAACGGCAATGACGACTCCTCTGGCAGCCCCGGCCGCAGACCCGCCGTACGCCTTCGTCACACTCGTCTCCTCGGACTCGTACCTCCCCGGAGCGCTCGTCGTCGCCCACGCACTGAGGGATGTACACCCCAAGCCTGCCAATGCACCGGAAGTCGACTTCCAAACCGTGTGTCTCGTCACTCCCGAAGTGGTGGACGTGGCGACGATCCGAGCCCTAAGGCAGGCATTCGACTTGGTCGTCGGGGTCGAAGTGATCGATGACCAGTCCCAGCTGGGGGTAGAGAACCTCGGCCTGCTCGGTGCGTCTGCTCTACGTATTAACTGCATTGTCTGACGAGGAACAGGAAGGAGAGACCTAACGACCGTCCTGACGAAACTACACGTCTTCCGACTGACCCACTTTAGGAAGATCATATTCCTCGACGCGGACGTGCTTCCCCTACAACCGATCTCCCACCTGTTCAAGCTAGACTTTTCCCAGAAGCTCGCAGCGGCACCCGACGCCGGCTGGCCAGACTGCTTCAACTCCGGGGTAATGGTGCTCCAGCCTAGTGAAGCGAGCTTTGGGGAACTGCGCGATCTTGCACGGACGAGAGGAAGCTGGGACGGTGGTGACCAGGGCTTGCTCAACGAGTGGGTTGGGAACGATTGGCACAGGATCAGCTTTAGGTATAACACTACCCCGACAGCTGCATACACGTATGTCCACCCATACTCGCGCATACATGCCGCTAATTTGGGACAGGTACAAGCCCGCCTACGCGCGCTTTCACGAGGAAATCAAGCTCCTGCATTTTATCGGTTCCCACAAACCGTGGGCATCCCTCCCGATCCGGCCGTCTCGTCCTCCTCCGCGCCCGCTGCACGAAAGCCATGATACGGCGTACGGTGCGCTTGTCGATCAGTGGTACGCGGTGTATGACCGCCACTACCGGCCTCTGTCGAACGTGGACGACTTCCTACCGGAGGATTACCAGCCCGGACCGGGACCGGAGGCGACGACGACGACGACGACCGCCCCGAGCTTCCAGCCACCACATTATGCTGCAGCGTGGGACGAGCCCAAGCCATTCGAGGCGCAGCCCGAAGCTGGCCCGGTGTATGGGCTTGAAGAGCTGCGAGAGCTTGCAGTGAAAGGCGTCGGCTCGGCATATACTGTCACTGACGGAGAGGGGCGATACGAGAGCCTACCGCTCGAGGGTCGGGTGGACCTGCTTTGCCCGAAATTCGAGGAGGAGGAGGAGAAGGAGGACGAGGACGTGACGCCCAAGGCTTCGGATTACCAGCTTCCTCCTCCTCCGGTACAGATGGGCGAGTATCCTCCGCATTTACAGCGGCCGCCTGCTCCGCCTCCGCCCCCGCTTCCACCTGTGCATGCACCTCAGCCGGTACAGGAGTATTTCCCTCCTCAGCCTGCGTATCAGGAACATCAGCAGCCAGGTCCATCGGTGCATCATGAGCAGGCTTGGCATCCCGAGCCTACTTATCATGAACCACAGTGGCAGCCTCCCCCGCCTCCGCCTCCGCAACAGCAAGAACAGGGGCAACCCCCGCCTCCGCCTCCGCAACAGCAAGAACAGTGGCAACCCCCGCCTCCCCCTCACCAGGATTGGCAACCCCCACATGAGGAGCACCAACCGTATGTTCCCCCTCCCCAAGAAAGGGAGGAGTATCATCCCCCTCAACCGGAACCCGCCGCTCCCGCACCCCCTCCTCCCCCACCAGAGCCCTTCTCAGCACCCATCATGACCTGGAACCCGGCTCACGAGCCTCCACCGAACAAGCGTCCCTCGCACGCGCCCGTCTTCCCCGAATGGACGGGCAACGTCTGGGAACAACCTTCCTACCGAGATCAGCGCGAGTTCTTCCATGCCCCGCCGCCCACCCAGATACCGCAGCATCTTGTCGACCAGGGACAGTACGAGAAGGTGATGCACCACGCGCCTGACCCGCGTAAGGTCAACCCTATCTTCCCCTGGGAGAAGGAGGGGCGTCCAAGGACTCAGCGTGTGTGGCCTGAGGGTGAGTACCCTCTGCCGGAGATCAAACCCCTCCTGCCTGAGGTGGGCGGCCTGGAAGGGCCAACGCTGACCGTACAGAGCCCGTCGCCCACCGTCCCCCCTGGCCGCACGTTCCAGGAACATCAGCCCCCGCCTTCGCCCCCAACGTATGGTTTGCCGCAGGATATGACCTTCCGCAACGCGTGGGATGCGGACCCGCATATCCAGAGGTACGTGAGTAAGCTGTCCCGCCCTAGTACTGTAGGCTCTAGACAGCCCTCGTTTGCCGTCATGCGCCGTAGTAGCCCGCTCTCTACGCCTGGCATCAAGGGCAACTTTGCCTTCCGCCGGCCTGCAGAGCGCGGGGAGGGCGCAGATGCTAGTAGTCGGGACGGGGACGACGAGGAAGATGAGCAGGAGTCGGAGAGCGAGAACGGGGCTGCTGGCGCTGCTGAAGAAGTGGCAGAAGAAGGCAAGCCTGGGCGGAAATCCCCCAAATCTAGATCTGGTTCGGTCAGCAGCCGCGGTGGGGAGAGCTTTGGTCCATCGAAAGCTTACCGGTCGCAGGCTGTCCAGACCGAGCCACCTCCGAAGAAAAAGAGTCGTGGTATTCAAGTCCAGATCCCGAGAACGGATTTCTTCATCCAGCGCGAGCCGAAGAAGGACGAAGGCGTCCAGACGCCCGAGATGGTCATGCTTGAGCCTCACCCGCCGCTGGAGTCTACGCACATGCCTGTGCCTGATGCGCAGTACTTGCTGCCTCAGCACCACATGCCGGCCACACCGTCGCCTTATGATGAGCCGATGATGCCGACGCACAAGGATGGTGCGCGTGGTCGGCTTGCGGATGTGGAGACGGACGAGACGCCGGTACAGGTGCTGATGCCCCCGCCGTTGGTGACGACGGACACGGCATCTGCGACTGAGAGCTACTTCCTCAGCACGGTGGAATCCCCTCGGGAAGTAGCTGCGAACCCGCCGAACCTCCATCCGGGGTTGGAGCCGCTCAGCCCTCCACTCCGGCCTGGACCCACTCCTATCCCAGCGCATATGCGCATATCATCTAACGAAACACAGTCGAGCGGCATTGGTGGTTCACCGCCGTCCTCGATACTGATGTCCCCTAGGGACGGGGAGGAAATGACCTCACCTCGGACGCAGGCTGCGAGGCTCGCCATCCGTCGGTGGGATCCCGCACGCGATGTCGACCTGTTCAAAAGGGATTCCCAGGAAGTTCTGGCTCGGTTCTTACGGATGAACGACTGGGAGGAAGCACGCTAAGTGCGCGGGGTAGCACGTGTATATTTCATTTTCTTGAGTCTTCGTGTCTACATCTTGTTAACGCAATCTTCTCTCCTCCACAAGGTCCATTCTCACGCTCTTGGTCGCTTCAAAAGTCCCTTGAGGGACGACCTGTTACACGGACTTGTTCATAATGTTCTTTCTTGCACGTCTCTCTCTCACCATCAATGTCTCTTCTTGTCCTCAATCACCTCCCCTCCTCAAACCTCTTACGGTCTTGTTTCTCGTATGTAGCTCTCTTCGCACGGTAGTGCAGACTTGGTGGATGGCAGGGGAAGGTTGTTGTCGCGATGGAGGTGATACTGCTAGTACCAGTAGATGCTACGATTCCACCCGAAGCCCGTGCGGTTCAATACCGTAATCAAACGAGATACCCCTCTCTCTCACCGTGCCTTTCACACAGGCCTCCTTGACCGAGGCTTTGCGAGGCACGTCCGACATTGCTTGTGCGACCTTGATCTCTGGAGGATACGGCGGTGTGGGCGTTTTGGTAAGAGTGATCAAGTACGTCGGCTCTGGGATAAAACTCCGGTGATGCATCGCCGTGCTCGTCTCTCTTCGATGGGGAAACAGGTTCTGCGTCGTCATCCAAACGACCACACCATATTCCTTCCTGAGCATATCCAGTGCGCTTGTCACATGCCGCATCGGATGGTCCTCCCAAGCGATCCTAGAGCGCTCCATCTCCCACCTGTCCGTCCAGTAGAACGCAGTTGCCGAATCGAGAAAAAGCATGCACATCTCCTCTGTTTTCATCTTTTCCCTATGGTAGGCCGGCAGACCCTGGAGTGTAGCGGCGAGGGAGAGGGTGCTCGTAGGCCGGAAGAGATGCAGTTTGCGCAGAGCGGCGCGGACCGCGGTTGGGACTGTGTCTGCTGGGAGGGAGGTGCTGTCGATACCTGGGGTGAGCGAGATCCGAAGACGGATATGGTGCTCAAGATGTTCTGCAAGCCTGGTCACGTCCCACCGGTTATCGCAGTCCAGTACGATTACGCTCTTCCCCCTTCCGCCGAGGAGGACCATGTCTCCCTCCGGGAAGAGGAGAAGCTCAGGAGGGAGGATAGTAGTCATCGTGAGGAAATAGAGGAACTGGGTCTTTCCCCCCGCTGAGGCTGAGGTGAGCTCGATCAGGTCCCCGCGGGCTAGAGAGGAGCGGGAGGGGGAAAGGATGGCGTCTAGCGGGGAGTGGAACGTTGGTCCTGGGGGGCATGCTAGAGGTAGGATTAGGATCAGGATCACAGTAGGTGGCAGAGAGCATCCGGGCGAGGTTCGTACTCTTTGTCAAGACCGCTGTGACGAGCTTGGACGCGGATGAGAAGGGGAAATGCACTTGGAGTCAGCTTACCTCTAACGCTGATGAGGAGATGATGTCCTGAAATATGTCGGATGACATGGTGGTCAAGTGATGTTACTGTAATGTGCGCGACGCGCCGCGTGAAGTTAAAAAGTCATCACGTGCAGCATCCCTTGGAGAACTGCACAGAGGGGGGAAATGATGGCAAATGTAACAAGTTCAGAACACGGCCGCAGGAAGACGACGTGCTCTGTTCATGTTGGACGAGGGGAATCCTCTAAATGATATACAGCACGAATTATTATTTGGTGCAATGCGGTCGTCGCGCGGCTCGGAGGCATGCATAAGGTTTGTCGTGTGCGTAGCGTGTGGGAACGTTCTGCACACATTTACTCACACGGTTGTGCCTCGTATCACACGTCGAGGGCGCCTGCAGGTGAGCATTGCGATTGCAGCACTTACTTTGTTTTGAATATAAGGTTGCCATCCCCATGATGAACAGAGCACAGGTACGAATCATCCCAAGCATCCTGAGGGAGACCTCTATCAAACTGTGGTAACCCGACCATCGCCCAGCGTGAGATACAAGCAACACACGTTCACGCAGCTCGGTTCACCCTCTCCGCATTGATCCCGATCAGACGTCCACGCACGTAATTTCGGTACGGTACCGGCGGGGGTGGGATCATTATGGAAGGAAGCCGGGATGGGATGAGGGTGAAACTGGTGTGGAAGCCTGTGACAGAAGCCGGGGACGAGAAGATCGAATATCAGGTATCAGGTATTCAGGTATTTGTATTTTATTCGGAGTGTCATGCTTATTCCTAGCGAATATCGGTGCCGAGATGTCGTGCCAAGACGAGGCGAGACAAGTGAGAACGGTGAGAAAATGAACGAGGAAGCACGGGAGAAGCGTGTAGCCGTAATCATTAGCTCGGTCTGGAGTATGTGCTTGACGTCAGAAGCGCCCGTGGGATGGTTCGAGCCATTCTCCGCTTTTCGGGGGCATGTTGCGGGTGTTTGGCGCGGGGTGGTTGTGCAAAGAGGAATGTGGTGGTCGTGAGGCACTAAGATGAGTATAAGTAGATAAAGTTTGTTGAGTGTGTTGTAGATGGAGTGAGGATGAGATGAATGCGTTGTGTATTAGAATGAGAGTGACGACCGATGACCGTTCTACCGGCGTGATTGGTTCTGTGCTTCTTTCTCACGTGAAGTGCTTCTATTTCGCCCAGAGAGAGCGAAAGAAGCGCCTTTTGACGCACTGCCTCACCTATTCTACCCCCATCAACGCCGTTCTGCTCATCCTCGGAGAATGAGGACCAAAGTGTATAAAACATCGAAGGAGGGGCGATGTGAGCGCTCACTTTCTTCACTCTCCCCCCCCGTGGTAGATCAACGACGACGACGAGGAGAGAGAGAAAGAAAGAGAGGCAAGCACAGTGTTGCACACGCTAGCTGGAACTTCTTATACCCTCCGAACAACGCCAGCAGGACGACGACAACCTTCCTTTCCCCTCTCCTTTTCTAAGAGGAGACCCATCAGAGGATAGACTCTGTGCGCTGTCGCTGACTATTCTACATCGACCCACTCTCTCTCTTTATCCCACTCGCTGGCTATCACTCGCCTTCCCACGTGCTCGCATCTCCCTTTCCTCTTCTTCATCCCTCTGCTCTCTCTGCTATTCTCTCTACGCTGGCCCCTCTCACACGATGGCTCCCCTCCTCGTCCGCCTAAGCAGCATTGCTCTCTCCAACGCAGGAATAACAGAAACGACCTCCCAGTCAAACGCGACCTCCCTCCCACCATGCCCCGACTCCCCCTCATCAGGCGCATTCTCAAATTCCTGCAACCCCACACCAGACGACTACCCAGCGCACTACTCTGCCGGTCAGCTAGGTGTAATAGGCTTCGTATCCTGCGCAGCTGTCCTCGTAGCAGCAGGAGGCTTCCTCTGGTGGGCATATAAGGGTCGCCGGCGAGCAGCAAACCCCACAACGACGAGCGTCTCAGTCGGTCTCCCCCCAGCAATAGGAGCGCAGCCAGTACCTCAAACAGTCCGGATCCCCCGCTCAGCCTTCGCTAGGCGAAAAAAGCGCGTACCAGCGCTCGCCCGCACTCCGAGGGACAACACCTCGGAGCACTCGCACGAGCTGCAGCCTAATCCGGCCCCTGCCCGGAATCCGGACGGGACGATTAGGGACGAGTGGGACGAAGAGGGTCTAGAGACGATGGCGACGTGGGAGACGGTGGACACGCTTGTTGGGGAGAAACCGGAGGGAGAGGAGGGGAAGGACGAGACCGGGGTTGGGGAAGTGCCGATTGCCGTATGTCTATCTCTGAAGTTGTGGGCACTTACTGATGCACTACTGTAGATCCAGCGACTTACGCTTGGCCCCGTGGCGGAGACGCGGGAAGTGCTGGCAGAGCCTACCCCGCCTTCGCCGGCATATCATCCCCCTGGCGCTCAGAGATCGCAGTACGTCCCCGTGCCAGAGGTGGACCCCAAGACGCCCACAACGCCCAGTCACCCGTCTACAAGCCGGTAGCTGCCCCTGCCTTCCGGCAGACAACACTTCCCGCCCTCGATTTCCTCGCATGGTCAAAAAACCATTAATCGTTCCCTTCCCATCCCGATCATCACTCCGCACTTTCGCAAGTCACTCAATGTACTCTAACCCCCGCACGCAAGAAAACCCAAAAAGAACGGTTCAGTCTCAGCCTTGGGTCTCTGGTTCTTCCCCTTCTTCTCACTTCACTCTCATCTGTTGGTCCAGCTAATCGGTCTCTGGTCTCTGGTCTCCGGTCTCTTTTCCTCCCAATTCGACTTTGACGGCTCGGCTCTCGGCTGTGATATTTATTCTCCTTCTTTGCAGTTGGTTGTCCCATCCGCATCCGACTGGGCCTGGGATCCTCATCCGGTGGGGAGGGAGGCTCTAGGCGCACATGGCCTGTCCGTATCTCCACAAGAGCTGGCCTTCGGGCCCTCCAGGTCTTTTCCGACTCCCAAGCGGGTCTAATCTGTAATTCTTCTTTCGCTTGTCACACCCGCCCGCTTGGAGCGTCTTTCATCCACTTCCACTTCTCGTCTTCCTTCCCCTTTTTTGCACCAGCTCAAGCTCGCACAATTAACAGTGCATGTCATGAATCATGGCAGACTGATGTATGTCTACTTTGTCTCTTGTCTACTTTGTCCTCTCTGTCCCGTAGGACAGGGATAGGAACTACATAATCCCCTTGGGCCAGAAAGTAAAGTTGTATATTTATCACAGAAAAACAGAACAATCACATGCTTTCTACCTCTCTCCCTCGCCCCCTCTATCTGCTTCCTGTGTGTACAGCGTGCCAGCCTGAAGTATTCGTACTAGAGATAGCGGGATGATTGGAATTCGCAGAATTATCCACCATGCGCCGCCTCCACCGGGAATGGCGCGACGAATTCGGGCATGTTGGGTACTGTGCTGGCTGGCCCATCCAGGTGAGGGGTAGGCGGGGGGGCTAGACCGGGCAAGGACGGAGCGTGCGCTGGGTGACTGCATGACTGGGGAGGTATTGCGGGTTGATCGGTTTGCGAGAAGCGTAGGATTGGGAGTATGTTGGAAGAGACGTGTCTTTCATGGGATTGTTTTTGCGGTTTTTGGGAAATAAGGAGGGGCAAAAATAGGCGTAGAACGACGTCGCGTACGGCGGTAGATTGATTCGCGGCTCTGGAACAGCAGATCGCCCATTCTCTAAACTTGCTCAGTGAACTGCCACCGAGAATAGCAGCGTCTGTCCGCAAACAGTCCGAACTGCTCCGGCCAGACATTTGGCCAGTGATGACTCCAACACGTATCCAGGTATGTGGCAAACGAAAGATAGCAACCAAGGTACCCTGCGATACGGGCGACATCGGATGAGAAAGATACGAGATCTGATGGTTTGTGACTTGAAAAAAAACGATGCCAGAGATGGTAATGCTCGTATCCAGATTGGGAAGGATCGGGGTGCGGAGATAGGCTGGCGACGCGTGCAGGCACGCGGGTAACCGTCCCTGTCGGCGTCGTGCAAGCCGCCCGTGGGATATGAAGGAGCTGGCGTCAGGGTTGACAGTTAACAAGAAGAAGAAGAAGAAGATCTCATTCAGTCATAAGAGATGTGGAGATACTTGAGATGAGGTCTCGACGCAGAAGACAGTTGTCGCTGAGGCAGCTATACAGTTCTGCTTCCGGAGGGGTCGACGCCTGAAGCTGTGCCGGTGATGAGCAGCTTTCAAAAGCAGAACACAGGTTTTGAGTGCCAAGAGAGAAACGCGTGTTGAAGGTCCGAATAGAATTCTTTACAACCGAGAAGACGACGATGGAGAACGAGTGATACCCATGGCGAGAAAGTCGCGTCAATGGCCCGTCAGAGCCGAGCACTCAAATTCTTCCGGAGGAGCGAGGTCAGCCTTCGAGTGCATACTGCATAGGGTGCAGAGAGATGTGAGGATGGTATCGATTGAGTTGTGAATAGCGGGAACCTTTGAGAAATCTTTATAGTTGCGAATGAGAAGGGAGGAAGGTCAGGGAGGTGTTGTGGGGCGTCACAACTGGGTGTGAAGGGGAAGGGCACACAAAAGAGCTTCTTTTATGCAGACCCTTTCTCGTTGTCTTCCATCTGAATCCGTTGCGCTAAATCTGAGTGGAGAAAGATGATTGGTTGGCGTGTGTGATTGCCCGTTGAAGTGTCAGTGGCCAATCCAACGCAATTCCTCTGTTTACAGCTTTTCCATGCCCTTCCATGAATAATTTTACAGTATGATGGGGCGACACCGACACACCTACAAACGCTCATAAACTCGCCAAATTGGCAGGGGCAAAAGAGTAGGAGTCGTTCTCTCTTTCTCCCCCCCAATTGCCAGCGACCATTCAGGCTATTCATCCACTCTGCCTAAACTAGATTCTCCCCGAGAGTAAAACAAAAGCGCTGTGCTCTCCCCTTCCTTCTCTTCCGTTTGCCTCCTTCCCTTTCACCCCCCTTCTCTTGTCCTTTATCCCATATAACCCCCGCCCATCTTGCGTCATGTCCATACGCATCCCCTTCGTTGGCACCTTCATCTGCACCGTCGCCCCTCCCCCCGAAGCTCACATCCCCCCAAGACGTACCCCCTCCGGTAACTGGGTCCTCTCCTCCTCCCCTGCCCCTCCCTACTACTCCGAAACACTCGACCTCGAGAATTTTGGCTACAACAGCATGCTCACCGCCCTTACCGAACCCGGCCGTCCGCGCGAGTACGCCGACCCCCGCGAACTAGCGGCAGGGGCACGCGAGCTCGGTCTCCCCAATCCTCTCCCCATGTACTGCCACGAAGCCGATGAGCCGAACGAGCCTGACACGATAGCCAAAAAGCTATTCATCTTTGGGTTCAGTACGTCGCCTCTCTCCTATGACAATGGCAGCGTTACTAACGAACATGATTAGTGTTCCCCCTGCTGTGGCTCGTCGGTGCTTGCATCCTCTGCGTTCCCCTGCACGCATACCCGCTCCCCCCAACCTCTCCGGACCATCCCGACAACTCAGCGACCACATCTCCCACCTCCGAGTCCTCGGCACCAGAGTACACCAAAGACCCCCGTCCAGCGAACCTCGATACCGTGTGGACGCAGCCGCTGATCGACCTCTACGGACGCGCAGAGCGCCATTGGGCCTGGAGGTGTGTCTGGGCGCTGACGTCGCTCTGCTTGCTCGGGACGACTATTGCGTGCGCACTGATGGGCATGCGGGTGATCTAGGAGAACTGGTATTTCCAAACAGAAATGCGCAGATTATGCGATGATAGTTAGCTATGGTACATTCGAAATATGTTTCTTTCTTGGGATGTTGACGTACTTTCCTGTATGCGTGTATTAGTACTATGTCATAATTCAGTCCGCGCACCGGCTGGGATACTTATGCACATTGCGTCATGTATGACGAAGGATGCCTTTGAAGTCGATGCGGCTTTAGAGCCACCTTTGTCGCCAGGTAGATTTGGCTCGAAGTGCATATGATCTTATCATGGCCGTGGTCTACAGTGCAGACCTGCCTTCCCTGCTTGTGATATAGAATCGTCATGCAGAATAAACGATTGATATTATCTGCCCCTCGTAGCTGAAACCCATGATGAGACGGCCGGCGGGCACAGATCCTCAACTTACAGAGCATATTCGCACTGAGCGACCTTCGGAGCTTGGCCGAGCGTCGCACAGATGTCTCTTCCACGTATGTATCGTACAAGATTGAGGTCTTCTAGCACGGCACTAGAATTTACTTCGAAGGGTCGGTGTCGACACTTCGACGCTGATATTGACATACTCTAGACGAGTTGGAACGAGTAGGGCATAATCGCACTTGAGACCACTCGGTGTCAAGAGCAGCTAATGGCTACTCTATTTCGTATTTTCCCCCTCCGAAGTCGAACTTGGGGAATGATACAAGTCGCTTAGAGTCTGGTGGCAAACACAGCAAACCAGAGCAGTCCCACAGGCGTGGAGGGGTTATCATTCTGGTGTATACCTACAGTGATCTACAGTCCAAATTCCATCAATACAAACACTAGACATCCCCTAGGAAGGCACATTACTCTTCTGCACTTCTCCTCGGACTCGGGCTCGGCGTCCATCTCGCCCCTCCCAGTCTTCCACCACCAGCGTTCCCGGGCCTCGAGACTCCTTCCCAGCCACTAGTACGAGTCATGGCTTCCGCACGTCTCTTAGCTGCTGTCCGCTGCAGCTCCTCTCCCACTCCGCTGCTCTTTGCGCCAGCCCGGCTGAGCAGACTCTTCCCTGCTGCGCTCAACAAGTCCCCACGTTTCGCGCTAGGGATGAAAGAAGGTGGCGGCATGCTCCCTCTCCCGGTGGGCGTCCCCGCCCATGCGGAACGAACAGTGCTCGGTGTCGAGTAGACAGAGGCCGCCGGTGTAGACGCATAGAGCGCTGCCTTCTCCCTCAAACTACGTGAGGCGGTGGTACCCAGCCGGCGTGCGAGATCATCTCTGGGAGTTGGGGGAGCTATGCGGAATGGGCTATTTTCGACTCCCGCCTGGCCGTCACCTTCCGAAGGAAGCGCGCGTGGAGTTGCTGACAGCTTGCCCCAGGTCATGAGCTGCTTCAGTCTTCCTGGTCCGAGCATCTCCGGAGACGGGCTCGGAATAGCGTCCACCAGTGGGTAGGATCCCCGTGGGCCTTCTGCTTCTGAGGGGCCGTCGCTTGACAAAGCTGAGATGTCCCCGCGGATAGTGCGCGAGATCCTGCTCCTTGATGGACTGGGCGGTTCCTGTATCTTCTCGTCTTCCTGTTCCAGCAAGCGCGTGTTTGAGTGGTTGATCACCTTCTGTGGTGCCGCTGCCGAGGAGTCGACGCCAGGTGCAGGAGGAGGAGGGGGATGATAGGGCGATGAGTCGGCGTCGGGTGGGAACATGAACGCGTTCCGAGTCTTGAATGTCCAGGTGGGGACAGTGGCAGAACGTTTATCCACCGTTCGTGAGAGAATGTTGTTCGGATCCCACGGGCCCGATTCAGGCTCCTGCGGCGGCTTGGGAGCGCTCGAAGAGCTTGAAGGGACAAGTGCTTTGTCTTCATCGCTATCCAGAACCAGCGCAAGAACCGATGCTTCGTCGTCTTCATCATCATTTCCCGTACCCTCTTCTGTAATAATCTCCGTCCCCTTTTCCTTACCTCTGGTCTTGTCGGATCCATCTGTGAGTAACTTCTGTTCGGCGCCTTCTCCATCCGATGGGGCAGTGATCAGTCTCGCTCGCTTCTCCTTCCACTCCAGTGCCTTCACTTTGGCCTTCTGCTCAGCTTCATAAGCCCATCCCCATCTCTCCTTCCTTTTCTTATTCTCATCATCTAGGATACTTGTGAAGCTGGCGTTATCTTCGCTCGTAAAGTTGGTTTGGAAGTCGTCCAGTCCCAGACTGCCGTACATCTCTGCATGCGTCCGTTTCCTGCTTTGCGGCTGGAGACGAGTTGAGCCTAAAGGTGTAGCAGCATATGAGGAGGAGGCTAGGGGGGTCCTATCGTTCAGCGCGGTGAGGTGCCGCACACTCGACGTGATCCGTTGTTCGTCACCACTATCCAGTGCGGCGAGATACTCGTTCGTAGCGTCCATCCCTTCTATAGATGGAAAGAAATCGCGTGCAATGATATGCGAGAGCGCGGCGGTGTATTCATCTTCCTGAAAAGGGTATTAATTTCGCTTTCGAACAGTATGCGTTGCTGATGAGACGCACCTCGAGGACGACCTGCTGATTGAGTGACGTTGGTCGCTCAGAGAAGGGGATTACCTGCTGGCTTGTCGACGCCATCGGTATATTGGTCGACGTTGATGGTGTCCGACCATAAGTCGACATGATATCAAGTTGAGTAACTCGACGAATGGAGTACTTTGAGTCACAGCTACGACACTAGACATGCCGCGTGGCGCCAGCAGGTAACACTGCCACTAATTCCGGAGCCGAAGGCTGGTTTCTCCGGTGCCCCTAAGTTGGTACTGTACAGTACCTCGGGATCAAAACTTCACTCAGCTTCTCTCGTCTCCTCGACATCGCATCACACGCCGTCGGCACAGAGTCGCTCATCGTCCCTCAAAGGTCAAAACTAAAAGATGGTGAGTTTGCATACCGAATATTGAGAGGATAATAGCTGATTGAGGGAATAGGATACATCCACCAAGGCACCCGTCAAGCTCGCTCGTGTTATCAAGGTGCGTCCGGTGCCATCACCGTGCCAGTGTGGGCGGGCAGGTCAATGTTAACACCGTGCTAGGTTTTGGGCCGTACTGGCTCTCGGGGAGGTGTTACGCAAGTGCGTGTAGAGTTTATGGACGACACTTCGCGAAGCATCATCCGTAATTGCAAGGGGCCCATTAAGGAGGATGACATCCTGGCCCTGCTCGAGTCGGAGCGTGAGGCTCGGTACGTCATACAGCCCTCTCATTTGACGCATCTCGCTGACTCTATCCATAGTCGTCTGCGCTGAGCATTACTGGTCGTCGTTTTCTACTCTTCCTTATGTGATGTAGGCCTGCCTTTCGAGCCAGGCACGAGATGGTGATGCTGCAATGTAATCATTCTGCACCCTCCTTTTGCAACCATGGACCTGTCATGCGCCTTTCCTGGTCGTCTGCGCACCATTTCTTGGTCTGCAATAACTTGCAAATGCCGTTGATATAAGGAAGGGCTAAGTCGAGCCGTTCCCAGTAAGGTCTAAATGATGCTCTCGTTTAGGCTGCGTTCTCTCGGGCGTTTCTCTCATGTGATGTACTCCGTTGCACAGTGTCATTGGGTACTGTTCTGGCTGGGATTCGACAACTCTCAGATTAACATTGTGGTATGCTCCTAGTGTGGCTGGTATTCGGTCCTTACTCGATACAAGTGCGTTGCCTACGCTTCCGCGGCGAGCGCGCGCAACCATAGCGGTCGACCGGTGACGAGCCGATCGATCAACTGTTGACCGAGCGCGTTCTCCCGTGGATCCGCGATGGCCGTCTCTTGGGTCGTCCCAGCCAGGAGAGGAGGATTCAGCAAGCCTTCCGTGTTCATCGCGCTTAGCAAGAGCCACATCCACGTCTTGCACGTGTTCCTAGCCCAGTGAGGACTGAACGGGACGTCTTCGGCGAGAGTCAAGATGCGCTTGCGCTGCAGGGCGGTGTAGTTCCCGAGTAGGAGCTCGGTGTAAGAAGTAGAGGCAGCCTCGACGGCGCGGATATCGTCCGTGTAGTGCGCATAGTCGCCGGGGCTACCAGTGAGGTGCACTCGTCGTTCGACGACCTGCTGGACTCCGTGCTCCATCATTGTGCCGATCACCCATACCATGTAGACGTGAGAGGGCATGTCTGGCTGAGCTTGAAGGATATCGGGAGAGACGTCCAGTCGAAGCTGAACAGGAAGGTCTTCCGAGGGTTCCTCTGGGAACTTATCTCCGACCCAACGATTTGCAGCACGGACGGTAGCATTGTTATGCTTTGCACGGGAGAAGATACCAGGACGAGAGCGGGCCTCGGGGTTTCTCATAGTGGTCATTGTACCCGATAGTACGGTTGCAACGCGGTCCTTGTAAGAGGCAGGTGATCTAGGCGGAAAATGAGGCACTTTCTAGCAGAACCAAGGCGAGCACGCACCAAGTTGAGCTGTGTTCTCTCCGGACGGTGATAGAGATGTGTCTCTGTGGAAAGAGTAGCCTGCACAAGCGATTGAGTGCAGAGCCAGGCCAACAACCACTAGTGCTCAACAACAATAAGACAGGTCCGTGAGTTGCGCGCCGACTGGGTCGGACCGAGCCCGGACCTACTCACAGGTCACGCCCTCCCTCCTCCGGACCATATAGCTGGCCATGTACTCTCCTCTCCACGCTCTCTCTTACAGCTCTACCGGACGCAGTTGCCAAATCCCCTATAACCACTCAAATATTTTGTACTGCCTACGATCGTGACTATGTCGACCAAGAGGATAACCGTGACCCTCTCCGACTTGGCGAAGATGATCGACGTCTCCCTCCTGCATCCGACAATGACAGACGCAGAGATCATCGCCGGTCTAGAACAAGCGAAAGAGTGCGCATGCTTTTCCCTACCATAATCAATCTACCGAGGCTGACAGACATGAAGATACAACACTGCGACTGCGTGCGTTAAACCGTATTCGATCCCTCTGGCGAAGGAGTATCTCGCGGGCACGAGCGTCAAAGTATGTCCTGTGATCGGCTTCCCCCATGGGAACAGTACGACCAAGGTGAAAGAATTCGAAGCTGTCGAGGCTGTCGAAGCGGTTCGCACGTCTCTCTGCTCCTGCGAATGCGGACTGACGTGACTAGGGAGGAGAGGAAATAGACATGGTGATCAATATTGGGAAAGCGCTGAGTGGGGAGTGGGCGTATGTGGAGGACGAGATCAGGGCAGTGAACGATGCTGTCACTTCACGCGGTGCGATCCTCAAAGTGATATTCGAGGTGCGTGACCCTGGCATCCTGCTTCCTGAGCAGAGCAGCCCAGAAGTGACTCTTGCATAGAATGATTACCTGCAAGACAGGCATATCGTCAAGTTGTGTGAGATATGCTCGCGCGTACGCGTCGCGTTCGTCAAGACCTCGACCGGGTATGGGTTCGTCAAGGGCGAGGATGGGAAGTACACCTACAAGGGGGCGACGTTGCCTCATCTAGCGCTGATGCGAAAACAGTGCGTTCCTGTTACTTGTGTTGTTCAACTCTTAGTGACACCGGTGTTTGCAGTACCGACCCGTCAGTACAGATTAAGGCTGCAGGCGGGGTTCGAACGCTGGACGACCTGCTCCGAGTCCGAGCACTCGGGGTCACGAGAGTAGGCGCGACAGCGACCAAGGCCATGTTAGATGAAGCAGTCAGAAGAGGGATTGGGAAGGAGCCAAAGGAGGTTGAAGTCAGCTTTGAAGGAACGGAACTGAGCGCGGGGGCCTATTAGATTATGATACAAGAATTGAACTCGGTCATCAGGTATTCACTGTCTGGAGGGAGCGGTCGAGCCACTGTATCGCGAGGAACGCAACAGCCTTCTATTACAGGCGAATGCCAAGCTTAAGAGATACACACATTCAGCACACGATCCATATGCCCGGATACGATCCCTTGACAACCTCATTCACTCCGGGATCACTGCATTGCTACCCCTATCATTCTCCGGCCCACCTGCTGATCAAACACGATTCTACTGACATTCCAGTTCAGATCAACTGTTTTCTATGTGCACCGCGAGCGTCTGGGCAGCAACAAGAGCCGCGGTCATGCGGCAAGAACGTCCCAACCAGGCACGCTGGCAAACAGATGCTACCAGAAGGGGTGTGAAACCAAGCGCAGACGCAAAAGTAAATATTGCTGTGGGAAAGTTGGAGCAGCGGTGCACTGCGCTCTGGTAATGCGCGCAGTGAGGGCTGGCCAGCGTCCGCCGATGTCGGACGCGCCCTGCATCTGGGGAAGCATCAACCCCGGATGGGCAGATGACCTTCCATTCCTGGGCCGGATGTCCGTGTGACGTCCGTGAAGATGAGGGAAAGTGAAGGGGATGGTGCCAATCACGGATATCTGATTATTGATCAGTAGGAGCGTATCCCTTCCACTCCGGATCGTAGCGTGATGTTTTCCACCGGTGTGGAATGAGGAGGTGATCCCCCCTAAGACATTGCCCCGCACGTGTGTGCCGATGTCGGTGCAGAGCGAGGCTGCGGGCGCAAGGTGAACGTGGGAAGACAAGCGGCACCGGCATGATGAGCCGGTGTTCTGTAGGCGCGCGCATTCGGAGGATCGGCCATGGAGGAAACGCTAGTACCCATTTCTCATTCAGCAGTGTTCCATCTCTCCTCTCTCTCTCTCTTCCTCCTCTCATTATTCCTCCCCTCTCTCTCCTGTCTATCTTCCGATATTTACAACTCAAAAGCCGGAAGGATGCTCCTCTAACCGGTCAATCATATATATCTTTTTCTCTCTCTCGTGTCTCCTTCACTACACCCTAGATGTCCGCTTCTGGACGATCCAACCCCGGTTCACCCGGTCTGCGTCCTTCACGCGCCGCAACACCCATCTCACCGGGACTACGACCAAGTAGGACAGCGACTCCAAGCGTGAGGTCTCGTTCTCCCCCGACGAGGAAAGTGACCACAGTGCCTCGTACGCCCATACCTATTCCTCACTCTTAACCTGCCTAAACAACGTATAGCATGGGCACGCAACGAACCTGAATCACCCATCGAGACACCTTATGTCTCCCCGATAGTAGACACAATCCTCCGTCCGTCCGATACCATCCCACCCCTTTCCCTCTCTCCCGTCCCCTCCGAACACCCACCTTCATCCTCTGCTTCCTCCTATGCCCATCACGGGGCAGAAACCAGCTGGTGGACGTTTGTCACCCACCCACTGCCGAGGGGCAGACCATTACCAGGGCAGGAGAAGGAGCACGCAGAGGAAACACCCCGACCACAGGACGGGCATCTCGACCTACCAACAGTCGCCATCTTCCCAGCTTCACCTACATCACCCGACTCGCGCAAGGCCCGCACGTTAGGCAGCTTCTTCCCTCGCGCAGGGCTACAGCGACATCTCACACTCCCTACCGTTCCTCTTCCCCTCTCCCACTCCCACCCACAAGCGTCAAGCACCCCTGCATCCCCAAGCACCGTCCTCCGCTCCCTGCAGTACCCCCATGCGCTAGGGACGACCATTGCCGCCGCCCGTCCTCCAAGTCTACACAGACCAGCAAGCATGCACCTCGACCTTTCCCATTCGGAGGTACTGCCTATGGGCACGGTTAGGCAGGTCTTGACACCGGGGTGGGAAACACCCTGGAGACCGGGTTGGGTGCTTCATCCTGGTGCGCAGAGGGAAGGGGAGCGACAGGGTGAAGGTGAGGACTACGGCTGGGATCTGAGCGGAGCCGTCCCCCCACCTGTGCGACAACTCGACCCGGCGCAGCCTGAGAATGTGGAAGGCCTGACTAGGGGACGCAGTAAGTCCCGAATGGACCCCAATGGGGAGAAGAGCGCGCAAGGCGGGAGCACGGAGTCTCGGTGGAAGAAGGGCAAGAAGAGATGGAGGAATTTCTGCTTGTATCATTCTAGTACTCCTCTGGTGCGTCCCCTCTGTCGCAATGTAGAATGCGCTGACATGTGTTCAGCTCTTCAGACTGCTCAACCTCATATTCACAACTATCGCTTTGGCGGTCGCGATCCGAATGCAGCTCGAGGAACGGCACGCGGGTGTAGAAGGCGTTCTAGGCAGTTCAACAGCAGTAACGATCGTCTTTGCTCCTCTGACCCTGATCCACGTCGTCATCGCCATCTACGTGCGTCCCCCACCTCTTTACCTACATATATGTAACTCTCCTGCAGCTGGAATATTACGGCCGCCCATTAGGCCTCTGGCGCACCTCAGCCAAGCTCGCGTACACCCTCGTAGAAGTCATCTTCGTCTGTCTCTGGTCCTCCGCTCTCTCACTAGCGATCGACAACTACCTAACGACACCCCTCCGGTGTGCACCGCGAAACCTGACATCCTGGTGGTCTGACCAGCCGCCAACACCGAACCCTCTCTCCCCAGACGACTCGGACATAGGCCAAGATGTATGCAGACTCCAGGCGGCGCTGATCGGCTTGGTCCTCGTGGGCCTGTGCAGCTATTGCTCGAATTTGATCATTAGCCTGTTTAGGATATTCGAGAGGGTCAAGGTTAGGACTGTGGATTATCGCTGGAGCGCCTTGGGGGATGGGGCGGTTTAGAACCCCGATGGCGGCTGGCACACCGATTGAGCTATTGCACGCTGTCTTACACTTGCGGGACTGGGCCTCGCAGACTCTCGCCCCGACCGACCACAACAGTGCAGCCGTGTCCCCAGCGCTTCAAAGTGGCTGCAGGGCGAGCATCGTCTCTCTATCCCGCGAGCAATGCTCCCGTCGTCGTCTTCGACATCGGAAGCCGCTGAACGCATCGTTTTCCTGGTCTCCTCCACACCGTCAGTCTCGCTGCATCCCCATCCCCGCCCCATCCCCGCCCCGTATCCCCACTCCCCGCCCGACCCATATCTCCCAGTGCAAAAACCCAATCAACGATCCCAACAAAAGAACCAGAACCGATACCAACCCCCATACAATGTATCGTTAAACTCACTTAACCCAACTATGGCTTTCGTTGTTCCTCATTCGTTGTTCCTCGTTCGTCGCATGTCGTTTGTCGTTTGTTGTATTTGTATTGGAGGAGGGAGGGAATGGAATGAAGTTTTCATGGTTTTCCTAGGTGGTCCGGGATTGTCTGGAATGGGAGTAAGGATTAATGGGGGAGTAAAGCTGGTGCTCTACTGAGATGCTGACTTGTCGCCGGTGAGAGAAATGGAAAGGCAACTTACAACTAGCACGCGAATGTGCGTGTACTGGCACATACATCCAGAAGCAGCTTAGTGTAATACCCGTGACCTGGTCGGTCATATAGCTCCATGCCTCTGCAATCACTGTTCTAACCCGATGGGCCACTGCTGATCGAGATCGGTGGCCAATGTCTTTGACCTTATCTGATCGCGGGATTTAGATCACGTGGAATGCGTTGTTGATGCAAAGTCAGTCTCGTGCGGGTGAGAAGAACCAGCTGGGACTACAAGATTTGTGCATACTAGACCTTCCAACCACTGATCTCGATCTGATCGGGTGTGGAAACACACCTACCATCGTTAGGGGAATGGTGTCGACGCATGTGGGACACTCGTTGAGGGCGAGCCAGTGACGTTTCCAAAGAAGACAACGTCCGAACACGCAAGAATAAATCGTTACATAGCATTAAAGATGAAGACCCAAAAGCGGCGATGGTCGTAAAAAGAAAGGATTAGTTATAAGCCATGTGCAGGTCCCGATTGATCCGCCTCTATTCATGTTTACTCGGCGGCGCCATCCCCAGTGCTACTCCCACTCGTGCGCCCAGCACTCCACACTGTGCTAACGCTGCCCACGCTCATCGTGCCCGAGCTCTCCCTGCCTGTCCGCGCTCGGCGACTGGATCGTCTCATCAGCCCGGTTCCGCCACTTGCCCCATTTTCCGTGTTTGCTTCTGCCAGTTCTCTTGCACTCGGTGTGAATCCGCCGTGGTGAATCTTTCCCTTCGCAAGCTGCTCCGAGATCCGCCTTTCCTCCGCGTCGAGCTCCGCAAGGGCATGCGCAGCGCCCGCTTCCGCCAGAGCATCAGATGTCAGTCCGCCGTTGGTACTAAAATCTGAAGAAAGGCGATAGGACATGGTTGAAGATACCCTCTGTTGAGGGGTAGAGCCAGGCAAACCTACCGTGTTCGGAGAAGGCGACCTCATCAAGCTTGTCCTCCGCCTGTCGCCCTTTGTCGCGATATCGCTGGCGAACGTCGTTGAGTGACGTGCAGCGTCCAAATGACTCAGGTCATCCGCTGGCTGTTCGCTCTGCCTATACGAACTGGCACGTTCAATGCCCATCAGCTTCATGGTCGCATTAAGCCGTTCCCTCTCCCGCTGGTCTTCCTCATCTTCCTCAGTATCACGAGGAATGAAACGAGTTCGCGTGGGCACAACGGTGTGCATCGGTGGTTTCGGTGGAGCCGGCGTTGCAGCGGTCGCTAGGGACAACGGGCGAAGGCTTTCATTCTTCTTCTCCTGTGTCCCCCCTCCCCACAAGCCTTTCCAGTCAATCGACATTGACCGGCGCTTCGGCTGCTGTTGCATTGAAGATGGAGGCTCAGACTTAGACGCCATCATGGGTGGCGGCGCATTGTGGTTTGGAATCTGCTCCTGTGGCTGATCCCGCACACCAGAAAGGGTAGCACTGGCTGGCCGACGACCATGTCCAGCTACAGTCTTCGAACGCGTTAGAGAAGAGGTGCGATCTGGCCTATTAGTTGAAGTATGGGCATTTGCTGGCCCATCCTTGTTATAGTCCGCTGCGAGGACATGCTCGAACCCCTCATCGGCAATAATCCTGTCGAGGATTTTGGCGGCATACAGCGAGAGGGCCTTATTGGCATCCTTGAGAGCCTGGATTTCCGCGCGCATCGCTGTATCTGCCAAGTTAGAGTTGTTCATGAACACCTGTTGTAGGGGGGAGGCGTACATGCAACGGACGAGTTGTCCTCCTTTTTGGGATTCTTGGGGCTCTCCACTGCCACTTCGGGTACGCCGTCCCTGGCCTCCGCCCTCCCGAGCTCTGCAGCGAGATCCTCTCCTGGTCCGGAAACTGGGAACCCAGCGAGGCTCTCCCCAACACCCTTGGCACTGCCTGCGCTGGCACGTCGCCTTCTCTGACGGCTGGATGGCACGCTGCTGACAGGACTACTGTCGCGTTTGCTGGACAAAACCGGGAACTGGTCGCCACCTTCAAGTTCCCGGACTTCAGCATCCTCCGACACTGGGTCAAGACGAGAACCGGCTTTGGAGTAAACGTCTTCGTCCAGCGAGACATTATCAGAGTAAGGAGAGGTGCCGGGGAGATGGAATGTTCCTGCGAGTGTACGCTCGCGCAGGAGGACATTGTAAGACTCGTTTTCTTCCTGTATTGATGGATCAGAATTGGCATGAACATGAAGAAACGACTCAGCATACCTGAATCTGCTGGTTGACTCTCTTCAAATCCGCCATCTCTTGTAACAGTATCTGATGGGTGTTCTGTAGCGTGGTAAATGCCCCACTCAAGCTGTCCATTTCCAATCGCATCATCGTCATCTCAGGTGGTTCTTCTTGATCCTTGTCTTCCCTCTTCGGCAGGTTCTCAATCTTCGGCGTGTCCACCTTATCAATCTCCTCCTGACCGTCATCTTCCGTCTCCGGCTGCAGGCCACCCTTAACGACACGTGCCTCCGCTCTCCTCAACCGTATCTCCAGTCTCTCAAGGCGTTGACGTGATACATGCTCTGCTTCCCACTGCGCCTGTCTTTCTAACTCGAACGCTTCGGCCTGTTCCCTGTATCTCTTCTCGACTTCTCTTCTTTCTCGTTCCATGGAGGCGAGCTGCTCACGAAGGGCGGAAACAAGGTCGGTTTGATCGGACATGGACGTTTCCGTGCGCAGAGCATCGGCGGAGAGCTGTGCAAGCCTGGATTCGGCAAGCTGAAGAGAGGAACGAAGAGACACATTGATTGAGTCGTGCTCTTGTATAGCTTTGGTAGCATCTTCTAGTCTGAGGGACAGCTATTCACCTCACATCATCAGTAAGGCTCTGTAATTGTCCATCAAGTCACCCACGTTCCCTTTCTCTTCCTGCTCCCTCCGCAGCTGCATTTCTAGCTGTTCCTTCACGCTCATCGGCTTGTTGGGCGAGTCGCTATCCATCTTTCTTGGAGGCGCAGGCCTCCCGTTGACAGGACTACTCCTTGCAGACGCCGTCCGTGATACCCCACTGCGAGCTACTGCAGAAGTTGGCGGTGGAGTAGAACGAGCAGGAAGGGCTCGAGAGGTTGCTGGTGTCGAGCTCATGACACGTCGCTAAGGCAGAATGCAGAAACAGGATATGAGTTCTTGTCCTGGGGGTATGTACGGCGATATTAGATGTAGTAATAAGAAGTGGGTAGAACGCCAGACGGTCAAAAGGGTATCGTCTGCAGTGGTTATGGTTGATCAAAGGCAGTATTGAGATGGACGTCGAGGTCAAGAAGAGAGTGAGACGTGGTCGTTGTGAGGCGCTGCTTGTTGTATGCGCCTGGCGCGAGGCGCGGCGGTCCCTGGCTGCTGCTCGATGTCGGGGCGGAGTTATGTCCGGTCCGCTCGCAACGCGTCCTAGTATATGGTTCGACCATGATGTTCTAAATCGTACAAGGCATCATGCTCGTCGGGAGAACAGGACCTCCCGGCCTGCGGATGTTCCTTAAGCACCTGTCTAATGTGGCATGCCGAGCTCAACCCGCTCGGTACATAGACGAACAAGCCGAATCATCGACCTACGCTTCTACTTCAGCCTCCCGTGGCAAGGGGCAGGATGTCGAGCTCCCAGAAGCAATGCACAGTAAATCTATCGGCCCTCAGACAGAGTGGCGACACCATGCCAGCCAGAATAGGCGGGGAAAACTTCAATTTGATAGAAATGCTTCTCCCAAGGCCCTCAAGCAGGAATATTCTACTGCCCGCCTCGAAAACGAAATCAAGAAGATGCTGCTCCAGCCACCCCGCGCTCCCGCCGCAATTCCTCGGTTACGATCGATTCGAGAAGTGTTATGGGATTCTGGTCGAATACGAGAGGCCAACCTTGCCCACTTATTCGCCCAGCTGTCGGCGAAGCAAGGATTTCATGACGACGTCTTCAGCATACTGGAAGAACTTCACGACGCAGGGGTCACCCTACTTCCTTTGCAGTACGAGAACATCGTGGAGCAATTAGGAGAAGCGTTCGCGTGGAAGCCGCTCTTGGACCTCGTCGAGCTCGTTCACTCCAAAATTTCCCGAACAACCAGTCGAATACTCAAGCTTCGCATCTCCGCATTAGTAGGGCTTGGCGACTACCGCAGTCTCGATGGGATACTGGCAGAGTTTGGGGAATGGAACATAAAGCCAGATCGGGAGACGTACGAGCGCTTGATTGCTGGATGGATGCACGTCTCGAATATTGAGAAGGTGCAGTCGTTGATCGATCTCATGAAGTCATCGGGCTATCACATTACCGCAAGTAGGCAGATCTACCGGCCAGGTATCAAAACTGTTTACTAACGCAACATCTAGATACATGGAAAGCTTTAGTAGCAGGGTATACCTCGCGCAATACGTCCACAGTG
Source organism: Dacryopinax primogenitus (assembly GCF_000292625.1). Classification (NCBI taxonomy): domain Eukaryota; kingdom Fungi; phylum Basidiomycota; class Dacrymycetes; order Dacrymycetales; family Dacrymycetaceae; genus Dacryopinax; species Dacryopinax primogenitus. Next base: position 306,664 of record NW_024467211.1, on the reverse strand, counting down.
GAGGAACGAGTTCTCACCATCTTACGTGGACTGTCTGTTACTGGCGGATGCGAGCAAGTTCACAAGGTCCTTACTGACTGTCTTGTTCGCCACGACATTTCTGGAGCAAACTTCATCCTAAATCTGTTCGAGCCTTCACCCATTCCCGAAAGACACCAAGCAATGCACATCGCTGAGACAGCACGGAACAGTCTCGCACCGAACGCAAGAACGTTCGCGATTCTGCTAAAGCATCTCCCTAACATTGTGGGCTACGGGGAGGTTCCAAAGCTCTGGCGACACATGGAAACGCTCGGCATTACCCCGACTGGTCAAACGATTGCGGCCCTTATGGAAGCACACATCCAGGTCGGGAACTTGTCAATGGCTGGACGAATAGCGTACGACATTTGCCGGCCTAAATTGTCCAGTGATATCCAAAATGCATGGCGGCAGCTTTTCAATTGGCCTGCTGAGCCGAACTCCATCGGGTTTCGACACTATTCCCCAGACATACAGATATTCGAGGCCCTTCTCCACGGCGTTCTCGAGAACACCGGTCTTCGTGGAGTCCTCCTCTTAATTCCCGCAATGCATGCTACTAACATCGAACCGACCAGTCGGACCGTTCTCTTAATCCTGAAGTTTGTCAGACAACGGATGAATGTTGAGGTCCCGGGGTTGTCACAATTAGTCAATGCGTTGGCCAGCCATACCAAGCAACGCGGTCCTTCTCTCCACCACCTTAACGAGCTCCTCCTGGCTGCAGTGGAAGATAATGAGTCAAAGTCCCAGAATATTGGATGGAAGTCATTTTACAGTAGACTCATATCGCCCAAAGGCAATCCCGAGCATATCACCTCCGATCCATCTATGACGATGACCGCCGGTCTTGTCGTATCCCATGCCGCCGGTGGAGAGTTCAACTCAGTAGTTGATTCCCTGAAAGATAAAGGCCAAACTCCTGATGCGTTCACCTACAACCTTCGGCTGAGATATGAAGCCATCACTAAAGGGGACATGGCTGCCGCCGAGCGCGTTCTTGCGGACATGCTGGATCGTGGGATACGCCCCAATGTCCATCATTGGCTTGATCTCATGCGTGGCTGCATACGACTAGGCAATATGGCAAGTGCGGAAAGGATCATCGATGCAATGCGATACATGAAGTTCGAAGTGGACGTTCGGACTTACACTGTGCTTATGCACGGTTACGCGGGTATACATGAGCCAGAAGAAGCCATGCGTGTTTTCCAGACGATGTTGGAGCACGACATACGGCCTGACTGGGGTGCTGTTGATGCTCTGGCCGGCGCATACTACGGCGCGAAGCAATTGGATGAGGCCCGGCAAGTTCTACTGGAGTACTGGTCCTACGTCGCACCATTTCCCCCCGAATTACTTCACGCGCCCTTATCGATTCTTATTGCCAACTTCCGTGCAGCGCAGCACAAAGCACAGCCGGTCAACATACATAGCTGGGACGGCGGGTATGTCACGGACGGCAAGATGAGTGGTCCACAAAGGCATAGTCATGCCAAAGATATCACGAAGGCGGTGATCAATTCTTGGACCACGGTGTTTGGCGATAAAGGGAATCGCAGTCTGCTCAATTACAGCGAGTCCAATCCTCTCGGTACGGTCTCTCGAAGTGTTTTCTTCATTTCGAAATACCGGGAAAGAGTACTGCGCCGCCTCGGCAAACGAATATGGTTGATGCGAGGAGAGGCAATACAGGCATGGGAGAGAGAGAGTGGGAAGAAGTGGGCCGAACAGTCCTCAAAAGATCGAGAAGCGCTTAAGCTACAGGCATGCCTCATGCTACATCCCGCCGAATTGCGCGTTTTCAACTCATGGGATGTTGTTCGAGAAGGGACGTTCCAGTTCGACCACGCCATTGTATCACCATCTGCATTTGATGAAGAAAGCAAATTTACAGCACCAACCGAGTTAAGACTGCGAGCGGCGGACTGAGGATAGGTTCCTTTCTCATGGTGGCATCACAATGTACAGTATCCTGGCACACGTCCTGCTTGCCTACATCTCCCGTACTCGTGATAATACAAAAAGAAAAACACAATAAAAAAGCAAACCCAGTTCCAAAAAATGTAAGGGCGAATCAGTGGTTGCCCGCGTATCTCTGATCCAGAAGCTCGAGTGCGTCTCTCAGTCCCTCTCGATGCACCATCATCTTTCTTTTCCGCCCCGCTTCGATGAGCTCTGCTTGAGGGACGAGCGTTCGGCCAGGCCAAGCGGGACGGCTAGGTCCCGCAGTCTCGGGTGGTGGCCCTCCACAAGTAGTTCGACGAGCAACGACATCTGCAAGAAGATCAAGCGACGTGAGCGGAAGACCTGGGTGGCGTTTGATCGTCCTCCACGCTTCATCAGCCGGGATAGTGTCTTCGTCGTTTACGTAGTCTGGGAAGGACGGTGGTACTGCCTGGGATGCCCTGGTTGGCGGTTCAGTGGGCGAGCAAAGGCGGAAGTCTCCGCAGAAGGACGGATCACCGCAGCACAAGCCCGAAGGACTGACTGCGGCAACTGTGCCATATTGCGAACCGGCGACCGCTCGACTCGGGCAGCCAGGGCATGGGTTGCGGTTGCACGTGAGTGCACCCAGCTTGGAGCAGAAGTCGCGCCCAAAGGCATCATTTGCACAGGCAGGGCAGTTTGAGGGGTCGCCAGAACAGGTTCCAACCGGTGCTGTCGATGTGGACGGAACAGGTGTTGTGGCTATGGGTGTGGTAGTATCGTTCTCGAGGAGCCAGGTCACACCACCCGATGATTGAGATCGGTCCGCTCGCACACGGATGGGAACGGCGGCCTGATACGGTATATACTCAACGCTCGGCTTCTCTTCCGTCGGGGACGGCTGTAGCAAGGCTGCTTGAGCTGCGAGGGCATCGGATTCGCTAACTTCCGCGCAGAGGCAAGATGTGGATGAACTGCAGAAGCCGCATCCACCGTTCTCAGCGACATAAACATTGGCGCTGGCTTCGAAAGAAACAGGCAGCATAGCCATGCTGGGGGACGTTATGTTCGTTTTGATTGGCGTCGGGGTTGACATGGAAACATCAGACGGTGGAGTTGATGTAGTCTGGTACGACAACGTTCCGCTAGCAGCCGTTTCGCTGGAAGTCGCGGTGTCTCGCGATGACATGCGTTGGTCGTACGTGAGGTCGGAATGTCGCCGCTGCCTTTTCTTGGGAAGACGAGGGGATGTGTCAACGGACATGCGGTCATCTGAATGACGACCCTCCAGCACTTCGATCCTTTGCCTGAGACGACGCACTTCATCCATTAGGTCGGCATTTTCTTTCTTTAGTATCATATTTTCTTCCTTCAGCCCCTGGCTGATCTTTTGTAGATGGACGCTTTTTTCAATTTCCCCGGCTTCGTATGCTTGGATGCGAGCATGGAGATCCGCCAGCTGGGACTGCTTCCGTTCTCTGAAAGCACGCTGAGCGGCCCTAATAATACATCACACGTCAAAGGAGTATATAACGTAATCTGCACGATCATGGCTTACCTGTTCAACACTTTGCGCTCGATGTCGGCATCCTACAAGAAGAATCTATGTCACATAAACCGTTTGAGTGCGAGAACGAGGTTCATTACCTTAGTTTCCGCGGGTGTCTTCGCCTCGTCTGATTTAGGCTTCCGTCCTGGTTTGGGTTTGGGCGGGATGACCCACTCCTTGCTGGGCTGCGCAAAGACCTGGGTACTCCGAGAGGGCGCGGTTGCAGCCATCATGAATCCAACTTCTGGGTGGGCGGCTGCGCTGGGCGGATGTCAAGTGTGGTAGCGATGTTTGGGGGGAGAAGACGAGGGACTGGGAAAGGGCATGAAATCAGACCCCTTTAAGAACCTGAGTGACGGTGGTGTCACAGAGGGCGCGGGCGCATGCGACGAATTTGATTCCGCCTGGGTTCATCTTATCTGACTAGAGAGCAATCGCCGAGCCTTCGGGCCTTCGGCCTCGGCTTCTTCCCCCGGCCCCCCTTCCGTCCTGGCCCGGCCGCCTCAATCCGAGGCCTTAGCGCACATCCATCTCAACCACGGGTGGCTCGTTATGGGAGATCAACCGTCGAGGATGCGCACCTCTCCCTCGAATAAACATCAACATCGTCTATCTTTCGAGCTATTCTATCATTGCCATCTGACATCTTCCCGCTAAAGCGATGCAGGCGCATAAAACAGCGAACGCGATTGGACAGCTGGCGTTGATGATCCGACCGGGAAAGTCATCTGGAAGTTTCCTCTCTTGCCCTTCGCTGGATGCCGAGTGGTTGCTTCGAACCAGCAACGAAGAAGGCAATGTCTCACCCCGCGGACGATTATGCTCATGTTTGTCTTCTTTCCCCTTCCTTTTGGCGGGTGCCGATGGTGTGATGGGTCATCTAGTGCGACATACGTCGTCGCCCGTACTTTGCCAATAACAGGCCATAGTGAACGAGGCGACCCCCGCGTTCATCCCTTTCGACTTTCTTTGCTACACTGATTCATCAGCAAGAGGAAGTTGACCTCGCTACTCATCTACCAAGAACAGGAGACCCATCTGCTACAGGTCTCCCGTGTGCGCTTCTCCAAGCTCTTGGATCGGTTGTCAGGGACGGATTCTGTATCTTATCGCGAAGCAATGCGCCCCCCATTCCCTTGGAATTTGGTGCCTCCTGGTAGGCTTATACTCAATCCCCGGATGGGAAGACTGATTATCTTTCCACCATACTATTCTTTTGTCAATCCATCTTCATTACCTTGATTGGTAACCCGACTTGCCATATCGCGATCTGAAGCGTGAATGGTGTCCGGGATGTCCAAGTTCTGCATATATGGCCATCCGGATCCCGCTCGGATCCGAGCCACCCCATCGCAGGTGTGACTATTCGACTTGTTGGGTCGAAGACATGATCTCTTCCGGCTTTATAAGTGCATGCCCTGTGACAAGGAACATATGGTTACGTGGAGCAAGGAGATTATTCATCCCGATCGGACGCTTCTGAGCTATAGACCTGATATGATTTTCCAAGGCGAAACCCTCATCATCCTCGTTTATTGGATCTCGACTTGCGGGTCCATCTGCGCTGCGGAACAATTCGGCTCGCGAGCCGGTTGATCCGCATTTTGTGTGTTGCGAGATGAAGAACCAGCGGGAGTCAAGGATCGGAGGACAATCACTGCGGCAGGATTGGCCCGCCATGGTGCCGGGTGGGGGTCTCCGTAAGTCTATCTTGCGAGATGTGCCATATTCGCGGCATTCTCCGAGATCTGTGTGACAACGTATTGCTAGGAACAGGGATGATCAACATAAGTTGATCGCGGAGCGGGTAACATGGTGAGCTTCGTGCATGCGGAACGGTCAGTTTTCTATATCTGATAGGTGTTTATCTGTGAGAAGAGCCTTGTATTCTGCATGGCATGAGATGTGTTGAAATTATCCACAGCCCAAACCCCGTGGAGTATCTGCATGCGGTCTTGCTTGGGTTGTGCGTCATGGGGATTGTTCATCTTCCTGTGGCAGACACCGCATGCCCCTCAACGCAGCTCAACATGGGGATGAGGAAGCGATGTTCTGCTTTAGGGACATCGCCGCGGCCACCTCCATCTATGTCCGGAAATCTTGACCCTCTGAAGGCGAGTATTTCCGCCGTTTCTCCGGCATAATCAGCATGCAAGGCCTCACTCACGCCCTCGCAGCATTGACCTCAGTGTGGACACTATCGTACTTGGAAAAGTTATGGCGGCAAGCAACAAGACACATGCATTATCGAAAGACTGCTATAAGAGCATACACAACCTACTCAAGCACCTCCTCGATCGTCTCCTCGATGATCTCATCCACGTATTCCTCCACCTTCTCCTGCAGGTGACGCTGCTGAGGACGCTTGCCTTTTTCCTCTTTGAGCTCCCGTTTGACCTTGATCCGCCAAGCATTCCATTCATCGATGAGACGTCTGCGCGAAGCGATTAGCTCTGCGCTGACGGTGCTCTCCTCCGCAGCATCCTCCTCGTCGAACTGCTTGCTGTATTCTCGCAACTTCTTCCGGATCTCACGCTGTTGGTCCTTGCTGAGCAGTGTTCGCGGGCGAGGTCTCCAAAGGAACTGCTTGAAGCGGTCCAGGACTTGTTTCGAGAGCTCCTGGCCACGGAAGTCCCAGAGAGCATACCCATTTTCCAGCTGCATATTCTGTCAGGAACTGACAACCAGTTAAGATAACGACCGTACTGTATGCCTCCATGCACTGGCGCTACTAGCAACAAAACGGCCACTAGGATCCCACTCAATATCGGTGACGCCGTAGTGTTCCGTGGTGTTCAGGAGCTGAATATTGGCGCCTGGGTCCTTGTCTGATCTTGGCGCATCGTCACCGGTGAAGTCGAGGTCCCAAAACTCCATATCAAACTTGCTCTGCGAACCCATCGTGGCGAGCACAACATGCCGACCCTTTGGCGACCAAAACACGGAATTCGAAGTCTTATTTTCGATTGTTTCTATATAAACATGAGTGATGATACATGAATCGACAATAATTTGCCTGACTGAGCAATCGGAAGTCGCCCTTGGTGCGCTCTAGCTGGTAAAAGTGAATAGCGGTCTTGATTGTAATTCCGGGGGCGGCATTGCCGAAGTTGGGATCATTAGTGGTAATGATGCAAAAGCGTTCCCCGCGCGGTTCCCACGTGAAGGAGATGACAGCGTCCTTAATTTCGAGCACCTCAACTGGGAAGTCCTTCTCCCGCATCCGGAAGATCTCCAGGTTGCAGTAAAGAGACTTCTTCGTGCGAGTGTGCCTGTCGACCTTAACACAAAGGAAATCGCCCTGATTTTGCCAGTGGAGTTTGCACTACAGATATGAGATTCAAGCGTCTGAAGGCGACAGACCATTGGTCACTCACGTCTGAAACATTGAAGAGGTTCTTTGATCGGAGCTGTGTGCGGCTTGGAAAGCTCATGAGCGTCACACGTGCGGGTTGGTTGACCACCTCTGGGGTCCAATAAGCCAGAATATTTTCACGTGCCCTCTTCCCTTTCGTCTTTCCATCCTGGTCATCCCGATCGCGATCACCCCACGGGCACCATTCAAAGTCTTGCATGCCCTCAATCTTAATGCTCTTCTTGTCAACCAGATGCATACCGGGCAGTTCGTACACGCTGATCTGCTGGCCAGGTTGGATGCGCGCGACATACCGATCGTCACCACTCCACTTGAGCATCGGCCAGACCATCTTCTTCGTTGCGCTATCCTCCCCTTGCTGGCCAGAGGGGAACGTTCGCAGGACGAAACCCGACTTGAGGTCCCATACAGCGACACTATTGCCCTCATCGTCGGACGAAAAGATGTCGGGGCCAGTCCGCGCGTTTTCGGGAATCTGGATCGGCTCGTTTGACCAGGTAACAACATAGTTTTCCCCAGGAGAGAAGTCAAGGAGCTTGACGTGCGGATGGACGAGTCGACGGACGCGAGTCCATGAAGGGCCGCCCCAGAATTGGACACCTTGGATGTGGAAGGTCGCCATAAAAGTGCCCGCCGGCGACCAAGCTACGTAGGATTCTGTCCAACGCTGGATTACTATTGTTTAGCTATGGTTAATAAGAAAAGAAAATCGATAACGTACTGGACGTCCGATGACGAGAGCTGATGACCCATTCCGACCGTTCCAAAATACTTGGAGATCGTCACCGCGTAGGATCACGTACTGGTCACGTCCCTGCGGGTCTCCTAGCCAAGCCCGTAGATGCTCTCTGGCCTTGAACTCCTCCTGCCCAGGTTCGACATATGTTTCCTCCATATTTGTAAACTTCTCGATATCGGCGAAACGGTTGGCCGCAAAAGCGTGGTTCTTATCAAATCGGTATCCGTGAATAGCTGCGATGGCAGAATTCGCCTGGTCAACCGTTGGGTACTCGATAAAAACATAGCCTCGGTTCTGGCCATTTTCATCATCCCAAGGCATATGCAGACTGCCGGGCTTGAAGGAAGCGCCGAGGCGGTTGAAGTCCTGGCCTAATTTAGTGACGAGCCGTTCCTTCCGTTCAGCCTTGACAATGGGGATGCCATCTACGACGATGATATTGTCTAAAAAGGACTCATCGTAATGCACGGCATATCTACAACCACGTCAGTGTCCATTTGTATGCTAAGGCAGAGATGTGTACTTTTCATCGATGTCGGTGTAGTCGATATCTTCGTCGGCATCGTGATGGTAACCGTTGACAGATGGCTCTGGCACGGGCATGTTCGATGAGACAGACCCACAATCACAATAGCAGATATGAGTGGTGTGTGAGACTAAACCGATGACTGACACAAATACTTGCGGATGACAGTCGTCGTTCAGATATCAAAAATTGATTCCGGGCTGGCGAAATTTCAAAAGTTGTGAGGATCAGCAGCCAACTCGTAGACCACTCAGACCGACTTTCTTGTGTCTCCCTCCATCTACAAACTTCTAATTAGCCATGGGAAACAAACAGAAGAAGACAGGAAAAGGCCGGCTGGATAAATACTACAAGCTTGCAAAGTGCGTCATAATGTTTTGCACGCCATGATAAGCACTAATACCTGGACAGAGAGCAAGGCTACCGTGCCCGGTCAGCATTCAAACTCATACAGCTGAATAAGAAGTATAACTTCCTCGAATCGGCAAAATGCTGCATCGATCTTTGTGCTGCACCTGGTGGATGGCTTCAAGTCGCTTCTAAATATATGCCAGTAAATTCCGTAATTGTTGGGGTCGATCTCGTGCCTATCAAGGCCATCCCCCGAGTCATCACACATGCAGCAGATATCACCACCCCACGATGCCGCACCCTCCTCCGTGAAAGTCTCAAGGACTGGCAAGCCGATGTCGTTTTGCATGACGGTGCACCCAATGTCGGTACCGCCTGGGTTCAAGACGCATATACCCAAAGTGAACTGGTCCTAATGTCTCTCAAACTGGCCGTCGAATTCCTCATCAAAGGCGGCACCTTCGTCACGAAGGTATTTCGTAGCGCCGACTACAATAATTTACTTTGGGTCTTCAATCAACTCTTTGGCAGAGTTGAAGCTACCAAACCTCCGTCGTCTAGGAATGTCTCCGCAGAAATCTTCGTCGTGTGCCGAGATTTCCTAGCCCCGGCCAAGATTGACCCCAAGTTCCTAAACCCAAAGCATGTTTTCAAAGAACTCTCTATGTCCAAACCTACTGAGAACGCTGCCATGAATGTGAATGCACACGAAAACGTCTTCCAGCCTTCCAAGAAACGTCGTCAACGTGATGGTTATGCCGAGGGTGACTACACATTATTCCACTCAGCGACTGCAGAGGATTTCGTGAGAGGCGATGACCCTATTACATTATTGGGTACGAACAATCGGATCACTTTCATCTCTGCTGAAGAAAAATCGTGAGTTATTGTCGCATCTGGTAGCCCGTTGCTCACTGTGCTATAGATGGCTCAAGCTTCCGTGTACTACCGAGGATGTCTCAGCCAATTGTGCGGATCTGAAGGTCCTTGGCAAAGGTGATTTTAAAGCTCTGCTCAAGTGGCGGGCAACCATTCGCGAGGAGGTTGGTACATCAATTTATAGACGAACCGGCGGTACTAATATCGTGGGGCCTTAGATTGGTCTGGAATCTCGTTCGAAGCCGACTGCCGAGTTCACAGAAATGGTTGAAGTCACGGAAGGGGTCGACGAGGAAGAGCAAATACAAGAAGAGCTTGAAAGGCTCAATACCGAGGCTACAGCGCGGCGCAAACGCGAACGCCGCCGAGCGAACGAAGTCAAGACAAAGGCAATCCAGCGAATGCAATTACAAATGACGGCACCCATGGATATTGGGATGGAGCAGGAGGGACTTACTGGAGGCCCAGACATGTTTGATCTTGGTATTGCTGAGCGGTCGATTCATCATGAGGAGATGGATGTCGATGATCTAGGAGATGAGATGGGGGAAGAAGACGGCGAGAATGCAGAGGAAGAGGAAGGCACCCGAAACAATCGTAATCCTGCAAGCATGGAAGAATCGGATGACGATGAAACCAAAATATCCCGGCTTGAAGAGGAGTTGGATGGGTTGTATGATGCATACCGTCAGCGTATGCAGGAACGCGATTCCAAGTTCATGGTCAAAGAGGAGCGTAGAAGGAACAAGGAGTTGGAGGAGTGGGGGGGTATTCGTGAAGTTGGACAAAGTGAGAGTGAAGATGAGGATGAGGAGAGTGAGGCAGGAGAGAGGGGTTGGGACAAGGTACAGGCTGCTAAAGAGAGATATTGCGAGACGGATTCCGATTCAGAAGATGAAGACGCTCATGAAAATGCCTCCGAGCCACGGGGTATCAAGAGACAGCGCAACGTTGAGGATGCGCCGAATAAGCGACGACGCAAACTCATTACCCCCTTGGACAGTGCTGAACCTCCCGGGAAAGCTGCTAGCGTTTGGTTTGATCAGGCGGTCTTCAAGGATCTCGATCAAGAAATACAAGCACTGGGAGAGGACGAGAATGAAGCCGACCTCAATGACGGTGAAGATACAACCGATATAGAGGACGAGGGAAATTCGGAATCTGTCAAAACTGTGATCCCTACAGAGGCAAGTGGGGCCTTCTGCTTGCGCTTCGTTTGCTCACATTATATAGGTCGACGATGACGATTTTGAGATCGTACCACTTGAGCGTGACATGGACGAGGTCGACACGTGGGACGCCCAAAACGAAAATGAGGATGACATAAAGGAGCTACATCGACAAAGTCAGGTCTCCTCTCTACATGTAGTGATGTCCAATCTCATTCTTTGTGGCAGAATATGGCTTGCTTACACCGGAAGCTTTGACACTTGCATCAAAATTGGTCAATCGCGAAAAAACGCGGACCGATCTGATCAATGACGGCTTCCACCGACAGACATTCAATGATAAGGATGGTCTCCCGTCTTGGTTTCTGGATGAAGAGCAGAAATATTACCGGACAAACTTGCCCATCACCAAAGATGCTGTCGCTGCCATTCGAGCGAAGCAACGGGCCCTTGATGCTCGACCCATCAAGAAGGTAGCCGAAGCAAAAGCGAGAAAGAAGATCCGTGCTGTGCGGCGACTAGAAGCCGCCATGAAAAAAGCTCAGGGTGTGAGTGATACGACAGAAATGTCAGAGCGAGAGAAGGCGGCCCAGATCGAAAAATTGATGAAGAAAGGTCTTTCCAAAGGAAAGAAGAAGGAAGAAGTCAAAGTAGTGGTGGCCAAGGGCGTTCATAAGGGTCTGAAAGGACGGCCAAAAGGTGTGAAGGGCCGATATGTTATGGTTGACGCAAGGGGAAAGAAGGAGTTGCGAGCAACTAAGCGGCGAGCGCAGAAGAAGGGAAGGAAACCATAGGAATTTGCTTGATTCATACGATGTACAATAATCAAGCTATGCATACATTCTCTGCTTTGTCTCCTCGTGCCTGGGCAGCGTAAAATGCTGAAACGACAACACCTCTTCCTGGTCGTATCCGGTGATGCGATCACACTGTGAGAGAAACTTGTCCCATGCAATGTCCAGGCGGGGTTCAGAAGAATGAACCTTGTGGAGGTGTCAGGTGGATGCCATGACCGGTCACATGAGGGCTTACGCAGCACTGCAGAATTTGTTGATCCAGGACGTCACGATCTGCCACCTTCTCCACAATTGTTACTGCTGTTTCTCCATGAGGGGCGGCTCCATCAAAGACACGGCTAACATTACTCTCTTCGCGCTGCGATGTGCGAACAACCTCGTTAGCCATCAAGAAATACGTGACACCATCAACAACAACACTGAATGGTGACTCCGGGAGCTTGCCGTTAGCAGAACTAGTGAACAAGTCAATTGTTTCCCCACTCGGAGAAGAACAAAGAGGCACTTACAATGCCTGTCGACAATCTATCAAGTGCTCGATCAGGTCTTGCGGAAGATCCCGAGATGTAATCCGAATCAGGTCCAGAACGGACAAGCGGATGTCAAATTGCCTGTCGGGCAGAAGCACGTCCAAGCTTGAAGTTGTACCACGCCGTGCTACCATGACCCTTGGTGGTATGGTGCTGCATTCAGAGGTAAAACGGTCAAGAGGGGCTTTCTCTAGTCCTGATGTTTCAGATAGTTGGTTTGTTGATGTGTGGGAGTGCCATAGAGTAAAGTTAATCTGAACATCCAAGATATCCGTGATGTCCGAGGGTGTGGCACGCGAAGGCGATCTACTCGCTTCCTTCGAGCCTTCCCGGGCTTGATAACGGAGCCGATAAATCAAGATGTCCTCCATGGCGATTAGTCGTCTGGGTTTTAGTGTTTCAGCCCTAATATCTGGAGGAACTCCAGGCAGGAATGTTGTTGATCCCTTGCCTGCCTTCAGCCACTCGAAGAAAGTGTCCAAGTCGAATGAATCCCGAATTGGTGGCATAAGAGATACCCTAGCAAGCGATCTCGATTCAGGTGCGCTGATGAGATGGTAACCTGCGGTCGCAGAGACAGTACGGGAAAACCCCAATGGGAGAGGGGGAAGTCCTCCGAACAAGGTTTCCCGCAGGGTCTTGGAAACACTGGCCCATTCTTCAGTGTACTGCTTATCGGGGAGATGAATGACGAACCCATTTCTGGAAGCCAATCTGGCCGAGATGAGTGGGGAGGACTTCGGTCTCTGATCCTCGGGGAGCCAGTCTCCAACACGTCGCACACGGAATGGATTTGAGTAGCCCATATTCCAGGGCAGGACGCCTGGCACAAGGAAGGGATAGAGAGCGTAATTATGTCCTGTGAAAAATGGTGAATGCGCCTCGTCTGAAGTTTCCCCTTCCTCCGAAATATGGGCTGATATTGGCCTTCGCTCCGCATCTCTGGCCTGAATAATTCTTTATCATCTGGTCACCTGAATGTGCAATCAACGCCCACCTCAATACCAGCCCTCTCTGCTAACCTTCGAGCAATCTCTCCTGATTCTTCATCCAATTCGGTTATCTGCACCTGGAGCTTATAAGTAGATATCAAGGGAAGACAAACGCAGACAAAGCGTTGCACTCACTTGAGATTCTCTTGAATTTTCGATGAAAGCACCTGAAATTCTCGATATTGTTTGTATCAGGTCAGGCCGTACACCAGCAGCACACTGAAGCTTCACAGTATGTGATCTCATTCTCTAATGGAACAACGTCTGTGAGAGCAGAGGAGAGACAGGATACTGCAGCACATACAGATGTTCTGTCAAGTATCTCCGCTGCCATAGCCTCCAGAGAGTCGACCCTACCAAACGCTCGAAGTCTTAATGGATTGGGTATCGGTGTTAGGCGAGCTTGATATGTGTGAGATAGGCGCAGGAGGTCAGACCCGTCTAGTCAACTGACATTCAGGACTTGAAGTTTCATTTGAACATCAGATATGCGTACCCGCGCCCATCAGAAGAAACAGTTGGCTTGGGAGAAGAGGGAAGTCTGTGGGTAGTAACTTAGAACATGATCCTGTGGACTGAAGGTGCACTCGCCCCGCTCAACCATATTAGCCACCTCATCATCCAGACGTTTAACTTCGATGGGGGCTGGCATATTCCAATGCCCCAACAATGCCCCGACTATGCTGGTCTTCCTCTCCTTGTAATGAACGCGCACTTGCAGCTGGTTGATGAGTTCTATCAATTGGTGGCGGTAAAAAGTGCGAGATAGCATCTCCGCTGTCTTCTTATAGAACTGTGGATATGATTCGTGATCTGAAGGCACAAATACTTGCGGCCTCAGCTTTTCAAGATCTGAGAGGGAAGGCTTCGAGGAAATGGCAACGAGTTCGACGGATCCATCAATGTGTGGGTTAGAGCGTACTCGGTGAAAGAGTTTTTCCCGTGGCCTACGGCGAAGTGAAGTTTTAAATCTGGCCGTGTCTTCGGGTATTCTGGTCGTCGTTGATGATGTTGATGGCTCGTCATATTCGGCGAAGGGAACAGCCGATGAGTCGGGGATGGAGAAACTCGTTTCTTCCCGTGGTGCGACGCCAGTTGTTTGATGTCGCACACGCAATACAAGAAATGTGGTGCCGAACAGCCGACAACTTAGTGCCGGTCGTCGAAATACCGATGGGGTCACGACCCGATTCATGGAGAAGATAAACAATGCAGGAAAGAGCTGACCGGAGTGGTCCGTTTGCGAACTTTGGGACGGAAGCTTTTTCTCATGTGCTGAAAAATAAGCGCCCCTCACCGCTTCAACTTCTCGGCCTTCTGTCTGCGTATCCTTGTTGAACATGTCTGCCTTCAAGAGACGGTTGCCAACTTCGGCCCAACAAAATTTACCAGGTGTTCGACTATGTGCACTGTCTCCCTTTCACCCGATCATGTCTACTGGAGTCCCTTCTCTTGATGACGTCTTGGGTGGTGGATTGCCGCTGTCGACTTCCTTGCTCGTCCAATGTCCGGATTCTTATTCTGCTTGGACCCTGCTTGTTCAGAAATATTTCATATCCCAAGGACTTCGTTCTGGTCATGACATTTGCTTGGTAGGAGATACTACCCTCAATCTGAATGATTGCATGTGGGTACATCAGGACGGCGGTCTTGGGGCTGGGCGGGCGGAATCGTTCGCAGATGACGACAGAAAAGAGAGTGCAGTGAAGATTGCATGGAGATATGAAGGAATGAAGCCATTCAATACTACGGTGTCACACAAAAGCGAAGCTTCAAGTTGTATGTTCCTCTCACTTACCTGTTCTGTTCACTACGGAACGAATTCTTAGCGGTCGGCGAGTATTGCAGCGATTTTGACTTGACACGGCTTGTACCGAACTTGGTGATATCCGAGGGGAAGAAAAGTGGCCGGATTTGCACTGTTACTATGGATGTTGCGGATTTACCAACAATGCTATCCTCTACACTCTCCGCGACCGCAAAGGCATGCGCCGCGCATGCGTTTGTCCTTTTCAATCAAGTAGAATCACAAACCTCCTGACATTCAGTAGAATAGGGTATTCTGACAAGGTCAATACGGCATTGCGAATCTCCGTCGTCATCCCTTCCCTGCTGGACACAAGCTCAAGCTTCGGTCAGCAATGCCTGGTATTTTTCATGCATAAACTACGCCAGCAAATCCGAGGCTCTACCGCAACCGCGCTCATTACCCTCCCTCCACATTTATCCTCATCATCCGCCTATGCCCCATTTCTATCATCGTTGGTTAACCTCTCAGATGCCGCCCTCACTCTCATCTCCGATTCTTTGAATCCACTTTCCGGCCATCGTGGCGTGCTCCAGTTAAACAAGCTACCCGCGTACAAATCACTCGTTTCACCAAGCGATAGGCTATCTGCTCTCCGTGGGCTCGGGCAAGTGACGAAGGCGAATGGAAACATCCGAGGTGGCGGGGAAAACAATCTCGCTTTTAGATGTAGGAGAAGGGCCTTCTTTATCGAAACACTCAATCTAGACGTTGAGGGTGGCGTTGGAGAAAGACGAACCGCACCGCCTATTCTGTATTCCGCCGGCGATAGTCAGGCCCCTGGCCCAAACAGTTCTGATCTGGTCGAAGTGCATCCAATATCTACCGCAGCAACAGCCATCGACAAATCCGGAAAGAGTTCGGTGGCAGAGGGGACAGCCAGACGAAAAGTAGCATTCAGTGATGCCGGGGCTCTCTATGATTTCTGATCTATGTGCCCACCTGTATTGACACACGGCCTGTAATTTCATTTCCGCAGTCGTCGCACTTTGGGGTATCACACAGTAAGAGTATCACATTGAGACAGCAGGTGGCATGCCTGAGATAAATACATATTGAAGACAGTTAGAAAAGATGCAGGTGATATGAAAACAAATGATTGGCGGTATGGATTAAGGGGAAACCAAAACAGCTAAGTTGTCGGACCAAAGAAAACTGCCAGTGCAGACGATGCAATTGTCTCAGTGTTGGCATCAAAATGTCGACAGTCAGAACTCATCCACCCACCGGCCCGCTACGGCTGACTTGACCTGGGCGAGATAGAAACCGCTGCCAGGACTGCTATCGGCCCCCAAACCCAACTCCCAAGCAAGTCGACGCTTGTCAGGTGTTGTTTCCACAGGCTTAATATGGAAAGGCGATTCCGTCATCTTCGAGCATTTGCCGAGTCCTGGAGTCGCTGCAGGACCACTTATTGACCGCCTGTCAGAATTAACTTGGAAGCTGGTAGAGGATACTGGGTGGAGAGGAGAAAACTGCCCCTCCTGTTCGTATGTTCTGTCGCCAAACGCATAGTCGTCACTCTCTGAGTCATTGGCCGGAGTGAAAAGGCTCTCTTCTATCTTAGACTCCTCTTCGGCTTCTTCCTGCTCACGCTTCCAGATCGCCCGCCGAATGGCCAAGCTGAACGGCGCTACCGCTGTGACGTGTGTGCATGAATAATTGTCATGGATAAGGCCGCTCATTTCTGAAACATTGCTGGAGTCCCCTGGCGCGTCGAGAGAAAGACTGTACGAGGCCCCGTTTGCATGCTCGAAGTTTGAAGGTGGAGGAAATTGCTCTACCGCTCCTGGAGGAGGTGGATCGCCATCCGAATCCGAATCGGCGATCGAATATTGCTCAACGAATTGCATCATCTCTTCAGCTTCCTCCTCAGAGTAAACTTCGTCGTCGCGGGGTGCAACAGAATGTACCGGGGAGGGTGGGGATCGGCGTGCTTCGGCCGCAGCCGCAGTTGTGTAGGACACCAGCATAGAAACGGGGTCGTCACGCGTTACCGTATCGGGACTGGGAGCTTCGCTCAAGGCCGAATTGAACCCGTCCCAGCCGTCGAGAAGGGTGCTCTCCTGAGAAGCAGTGGACCACCCGCTGACACTAGGATCGCTTGCGTAATCATACACATCGCTAGCTGCTGCATTCGAGTCCATTTGTGCAAAAACCGGAGTACGTTGGGAATACGGTGCCTGAAAAAGAGGGGGTTCCAAATTCTCTTTCTCAACGCTTTTTGATCGTAGTCTCTTGGTACATTGAGTCAGGTCTGCCTCAATCTTGGTTCGGCGTAGGTTCGACGGTGAGAAAGTGTCGAGTTGTTTCAAGAGACGCTTCTTGATGCGATTGTCCTTGGCCCATTGACGCTTGCAAGCCAGATTCCGGTCCTTTTTATCCTCAGAATTTCTCGGACGATCAGGATCTCCGGCTCGTGAGTAACTAAAAAGGCCAAGCGATTGAGAATGCTCACCAGCGTCCCAACGAGACCGCCTGGAGTTGCACGGCAAATTGTGCTTCTCCTGCGCATGTCGCCTCCAGATGCTACGGCCATTGGGCCCCGTGTATGATTTATCACACCAGGGACAGTCGTACTTTGTGGTCCCACTGGGGAAGTCGAAGGTGGCCGGATCGGGGGCAGACGATGGTCCTGAGTGAGGACGCTGTGTGGACGACAGGCCGGTGGCATGTTCCGTTTGATAGGGCAAATACCCCGAATGGTAATATTGATGCGCCAAAGCTGCTTCGACGTTGTACGGCATATTGGGTTGTGACACCGTCATAGGACGTGGGGACGAGAGGGAAGAGCACGAGGGAAAGGCACGAAAGCGATGGCTGGATGGGGTGCGACTAAGTAGAGCGCGCCTCTTTCGGAAGCAGAACGCGTCTGCCAAAGAGCACGCGACGAAAAGAAATCAGTCACGTGATTTATTTATTTTGCCCCTAACATCATCCCCTTCTCTTTTGATGTCTTTGTTTATTTTTCTATTTTGAATTCAGTTTACTATGGGATCAGGTAGTGAAACCAAGAAAGTCCTTGCCAGATAAGAGCGTCAGTACCCTCCCGAAGGGGACGATCGCAGCTGTGTCAGCGGAACAGGTGCATGCCATGAGTCAGCGATTTACAGTGATATCAAAGGAACGGGGACAGGCCCACGAATGACGTAGTTGAGCATCACAAGCAACGAGATGTGCAGGGTGTCAAGCGCTAAAAGCACGGGAGAAACGCATTCAAGAAATGCTACAGGTCCGAGTTGTTGCGAGGAGATTTCGACTCGGTGACCGTGTGAAAGATAGAGGGATGTGCACCGCGAGAACGCCACGATCGGACAGAGCCAAACACCACATCTAGGTTCCAACCTATTTTGGAGGAGCAAGTACGTTACCCGAACTGCAGTACGATGTTGTTCGAGTGCAACAATCAGCGCGTACCTCATGCGCTTTTAGTCGTCCAGAGATTGGGCCGTCCATCGTGTCAATCCCTCTCGGCTCGGTTTCAGTCAGCAAGTATCGAAGATAGGAGAGAGGCGGCATAGTTGACCTGCAAGACGTCTGTGATTCGATTCTGGCTAAGCACTTTATTTGTACCATGCAAGAGAGGAAGTCGGCAACGCCAGGGATGTCTTTCGGCTCTGGAGAGCGGCGTCCTATTAGCAGTAGCAAGGAGCGAAGGATTGAGATGCAGAAGAAGATGGAGGAGGAGGGTGGGGATGTTATAGGCGAGGTATGGAAAAGAGGGCGCACCATGAGTATCGGTCCTAGATAGAAACGTTGATCGTGTTGAAATCAAGCCTCTGAGATGAGACACAAAGTCGTTTCCTAGCAGTTCAAAGCGCATTCACCGTAGAATGGGCGACAAAGCTGGAGGGCCCAGTGCCATCAGCGTGTCGGACGTGAGAGAGTAATGGAACACGTGGATGTGTGCACACGCAATACAGTACGGTAGAGATGCCGAGTGTTGTGGGCATGAGAGTCCTGGGCGGCAAGCGGCCATTTGGCCGCTTTGGCCGGCGGCTGTGCACGGATGTATACTATTGCCTCCATTAGTCTCCATCAAAAAAGAAAATTCCATTTAATTCCGTTTTGCTCCAGTTTGCCTCCTTTTGCACCCATGCCCGGTTTATCCGGTTCTGTGTACCCGGTTCATCCGGTTTGGACTTAGCAGTTTTAAAAACACAGAACCGGGTCTTCCGGTTTTTCTCAACAAAAAGAACCGGGTCTTCCAGTTTTTCCGGTTTTGCAAAAATTGTGTTTTTAAAAAAATTGTGCTTAAAATGCACCATAGCTTACTCATATTGTGACAGGGGCAGAATGAAGAAAACCACACTGAAAACAGACAAACCAAACAAACTGAAGCAAGGAAGTGCAGAAAACTGGGGAAAACTCTGTGGCACTGGGCAAACCAGATGCAAAGTTGTGCACAGATGCCAAAAGATTTCAACGGAAGCAAATGGAAGCAAATTACAGTAATCCTCGAGGTTAACAATGTCATTGGTGGAAGGGAATTGTGATCAGTATTGAGGGGTGATGGCTAAGCAGAGAGATGTGGTACAGGGGGTCATCTGGAGGTCTGCTATCTACAAGAAGTCTGTGATGGATGTCTGGAGCATGTTCTTGACAACAGAGAGACAGATGGCACAGAGCATGGGTGGGCACAACCAGTATGCTTGGGCAAACTCTGGCTCTTCCCGTTGCAAAAAGTAGCGGGACAATGCTCTGACTGACTCAAGTGCTTGATGATGGCTGATTACTGGCTCAACATGTGCCTCTTCCTCTTCTTCTTCTGCCTCGGACTCCTCTGGTACCTGCACCTGCTCAATGATCTCCTTGTCTGTTAGCTCCTGTGCTGTGTTCTCCTCTGCCGCAAAGCTGAGCATTTCATTGACCTCCATTCTGTGTGCTTCAGGGAGGATACCATGGTCTTGAAGTTCTTGGATCAAGATATGCAGCCATTCCACTGCTGCACAGAGATTGTCATCATTTGCATAGTCTTCAGGCAGTGCTGCAGGTTCCTCAGTTGGTAGAAGGCAGCCATCTGGACCACAAGGAGAGACAATCCAAGTGTGATGCCAGCAGTTGGCAATTGTTTCAACTGTGACTTCCTCCCAGGCTATCCATGCCAACCCCATTGCTTCCTTCTGCTCGATGCAATAGATATCTAGCACACCTGCCATCTCCTGATCCAGTGCTTGCTCACAGTGTGCTTGCTTATAGTTTGCTTTGAAGTTTTGAATGATACCTGCATCCATTGGTTGAATATGTGCAGTCATGTTGGGG
>NW_024467211.1:266516-286571 GCF_000292625.1 Dacryopinax primogenitus | reverse complement strand
CCACAAAACTGAGCATTTTGTCAACCTCCATTCTGTGTGCTTCAGGGAGGATACCATGGTCTTGAAGTTCTTGGATTGAGATATGCAGCCATTCCACTGCTGCACAGAGATTGTCATCATTTGCATAGTCTTCAGGCGGTGCTGCAGGTTCCTCAGTTGGTAGAAGGCAGCCATCCAGACCACAAGGAGAGACAATCTGAGTGTGACACCAGCAGTTGGCAATTGTTTTAACTGTGACTTCCTCCCAGGCTATCTGTGCCAACCCCATTGCTTCCTTCTGCTTGATGCAATAGATATCTAGCACACTTGCCATTTCCTGATCCAGTGCTCACTCACAGTGTGCTCACTTATAGTTTGCTTTGAAGTTTCGAATGATACCTGCATCCATTGGTTGAATATGTGCAGTCATGTTGGGGGCAAGGAATTTGACTTGGACATTTGTGACAGTTGCTGGATCCCACATGTGCCCCTTGTGGTTGTTGACAAGAAGAAGGATCTTCTGGTTCTGTTGTCACATTTGGCAGTCAAGGACTGTAATGTAGAGCTGGAAAATCACTCCAGTCATCCATGCCTTCTTGTTGAAATGATAATCAAAGCCGAGGGATTGTGGTGTCTTGTGCTGAAAGCAGTGAGGCTGTTTGGAATGACTGATAACCAATGGCTTAAGCCGCTCACTGCCATCTGCATTTGTTGTCAACATGTAAGACATGTGAGTCTTATCACCCTTCCTGCCAGAGCAGGCCATTGTAGCAAGGGTGTGGTTTGGTGGCATTTGATAGAAGAGACCAGTCTCATCACCATTGAAGATGTCTTGAAGGGCATACTGATTGGTAATCTTCCTCAGATGCAACACCTCCTCCTCAGCATCAACCAATGCAGCTTCCCCCTGTAGCTGTACCCCTCTCAATCCCAGCCATCCCTTTACCCCCTGAACCCAACCATTCAAGAGCAACAAGAACTTCTCCTTCAGAATCCCCTGCATGTCCGCAAACTGTCTTGCCTTGATTTTCAAGATGTTCTCAGTTATTGCAATACCCTTCTGCTGTGCTTGTTCAACCCATTCTTTCAGTGCTGCCTCAACAATTGGATGCTCAACAGTCCGTGGTTGCTTAAAGGAGGCAGTTGTGGCATTGCTTGCCTTCTCACAGATGCCAGCTTCATCATGCAGCCAGGCAGAGAGCATGCTCTGGGAGATGGTTGGATATCCTTCTTTCTTGAGCCCTTCAACAGCTTCACATTGTGACCATCCTTTTGCTTGGATCTTCTCAATAGCAGCCAGTTTCTCAGCATATGTGTAATTCTGATGCTTTTGGGCAGGCATGATGGGCAAATAGAGATGAAGGGTTCAGGGTCAACATGTCACCCTAGGATTTTCTTCCCCCCAGACAGCAATCACACCTATGAAAAACTGTCCCAGACCAGTGATCATTATCATTATCCTGGGTGATCCTTAACTGGTCACTTTTCCCTATCTACGGAGTCCGTTCCACCTCAACCTCATCCTTAACCCCAAGGAATCATTATTGTGCCAGATTGTTATGGGCAGGGATTACTGTATTTCTGCAGAGGCTCTGCAAAGGATCCTAATGGAAGCTAAACATTTTATTTCCGTGCACAGCCGCCGGCCAAAGCGGCCAAATGGCCGCGTGCCGCCCAGGATTCGTACTTTCTGGTGGGCAAGAAGTGGAGTGGATAAGGGATCCCCACTGGCCGAAGCCATCGGCTGATCACGATATGCCGACTGCCTCCGCATCTCTTCTGCGAATGAGCCAGCTGCACCCAGGCTAGCCCGACCAGCGAGGTTCGCGTATCTATCGGTCGTCCGTATTCCTCAGGCGTCCAGCCTTCCGCTTTCACTCACTCTGAGTCTCCGATATGGAGCTGCCTGACCATGCGACGATAGCTAATGTGTGGTTGGATGAAATAGATGTGGAGGGCGACGAGGTTGACACTCGGGATGAAGACATGGATGACGAGGAAGATGTAATGGAGGATGACTACGACGAAGACGGAGACTTTGATCCTGACGAAGAAGCCGACCTGCTCGCAGAAGAAGGCCTGATCAGCGAGTCAGAAATTGCAGATATTCGGGCCGATGCTGAAACGAGCAGAGTATTGGAAGGTAACATGTCGCAGCACAATGTCGTTCCGAATTCTGAGACTTTTGGCTTCAGAGATGGCCACGCAAGCAGAATTGACCAACGCTTCAGCGGAAAGCGTTGTCGCCCGAAGTCAAGCCTTGACGGCTGTTATCCAGCGGCTTATGCAAGCACGCAGAGGCTCTATCCGTGTTACTAATGCCGGTATACCCACTCTTGGCGTTAGAACAGATGGTGGGAATGAAGAAGAAGACGATGATGACGATAGTGCCTTCTTATACAGCCGCTGGGCCCCTCCAAAAAGCGCTGCTAGATTTTTTCAACCTCTGTTACAACCCGTCAAAGCCGGCCTAGATCTACTTTCCAGTGGAGAGTTCGGCAGCACAGATCTGAGTCTGCGAAATTTGAGCGGGGAGAGGGCTTCACTCGCCAGAATTCTTCGAGAGCGAGAGCTGAGCAACAACCCCAGAACAAGAGAAGAACTCGGTCGCGTGCGTTTGTGCTTTGGCATTATGAGCATTAATTGATTACCCTTACAACAGACTTACATTCCGAACTCTCATGGAACGATTGTTGGGTTGTATGGGGCGAACGTGTATTCTGGACAGTTCTCTGCTGGTAACTCATCCTCATCTTCTTTATACGGTTCTGTGCGCTAATATACTGTGGAGATTCATCTTTTTTCTACACGTGCAGCCAAGGTGAGTGCTCTTTTGATCTGCGGAGCCGTAGCTGATCCAGACTAGATTTCATGCTTCACATATATGATACGACTGCCCCGCCGTCCGGCCAAATTCAACGTCCATCATTTCCGCAGCAACGGTACCGTCGATGGGGAATAGATGAGTCCGAAGAGCATCAGACCACGATGAAGACAGTGAAAAGTATGAGAGGAAATCCTGGGAGCTGGACTATCACGGATGTTGACCTAAGTCCGGATAATGAAAGGCAGGCCTCTTGACCCGCGTATGAATTTCGTGTCTAATCTCAACAATGTACAGAATGATTTATTCAAGCATTGTAACTACTGAACAATCAAGGCGCACATTATGCTAATCTCCCAGTAGACCTCAACGATATACATGGCTAGAACGCGAGATCCTACAGACGAGGAACAAATACCCCTTTACTTCCACGACAGGATAGGTCGTCGGTTGCGTACTGTTGGGGACGACGACGGAGGATTCAACATTTGGTCGTGTCGTTTTTCTGCCGACGGCACGGAAGTGGTCGCTGGCGCTGGGAACAAACAGGATGGAATTCTCTTCGGTCAGAACGGTTATCCATTCATATCGCCGTATTGAAGGTCTGAGTAGTCTACGATTTGAACGCCCAGCGTAGGGTTCTTAAGATCACCGCTCACGAGGACGATATCAACAGTTGCTGTTGGGCGGATACTGCTAGTGGGAATGTGCTGATTAGTGCATCTGATGACACCTTCGTCAAGGTTTGGTAAGTTTTCGCGTTGCAATAGTCTCCCGTGTCACGGCTGACCTTGGGCAGGGACCGACGATCCCTTAGTGGTGGAAAGCCTTCAGGAGTGCTGGTCGGCCACACCGAAGGCATTACGAATGTTGCTCCTAAGGGCGACGGGCGATATGTTATTTCAAATGGTAAAGACCAGGGATTACGCCTTTGGGATCTACGCAAAATGCGTAGCAGCCAAGAATTTGAAGAAATGTCTCGAACGCATTATGGAATACCGGAGTGGGATTACAGGTGATGCTACTCGGTTCAGCGCTGCGGGCATCCTTGCTGAATATGACCGTATCTCCCCGTTCTCTTTCCAGGAGTGGTGTATATCGCACACCTCGTTACCTCGCCCATCCCAAAGATTGCAGTGTCATGACTTTCAGAGGGCATACTGTACTGCGCACTCTCATACGGTGCCACTTCAGTCCCGCCGCGACCACTGGGTCATCGTATGTTTACTCAGGCTCGGCTGATGGGAAGATACATGTTCGTTGTTCAATCAATCGAGTCAATCAGTATTAACATCTCCCTAGATTTGGAGCCTGGATGGTAGAATTGTTCAAGTCTTGGACCGCGCCAAAGCATTGCCTATCAGCTTTGATGCGTCAAGCGAGGCACCACCACTTACTTCCCGCCGCAGTCAGAGTGGTGTCATCGTTCGAGATGTGAGCTGGCATACTTCGGAGCCAGTCCTTATGTCGAGCGCATGGGCGGGATCCCGGATGGCCAGCAGTGTGGCTCGGCATGAGTGGAAGGGCTTCGGTCGGAATGGGATGACCCTGGAAGATGTTGTCGAGAAAGAGGCAATGGAATCCACTGAGCGCACGATGCCTGGTGCCTTCACTTCAGCTGTGCGTGATGTGTATTAAGTGCTTTTGTTATGTTGTAACTTTTACGGGGTAATTGTACTGGAGGTATGCCCATGCTTGTAGAATTCAAAGTGCCAGTAGGGCCCTGCCTCACTGCTTTCGATTGCACCGCATTACGCACTGGAGCATCGCCGACCTCACTTGCTAAGACGCGGCCTCACCATACAACGGACCCTTAGCCACCGTCGCCGTCGAACCTGTCCCAAAATGCTGTTCTGCTCAGTCTCACTCTCTCTGCGCAATAAAACACGTACGCTCTCTAGTTCTACCCTGCTCCCACCACAAAAACAAGTCCTTCATTCCGATCTCTTCCTTGCTCCTCCGTAATGTGCTTACGGCCTGCGACCCCCGGCTTCCTCATAACTGTTGCAGCAACTGTCTGTCTCGTCGTTGTCTCCTTCTCCGTCCCGTGGTTCAAGACGGTCTACTTCCTCAAAGTTAGCCTCGTTGCGGAGAATGTCAGCGGTGACGTGACGTTTGGGACACTCGGCTATTGCTTGGATCTTCCAGGCAACAGCACCTGTTCCTCGCCGAAGGTTGGGTACCAATTCGGTGTGTCCGAATGTTAACATACACATCCCGATGATATCCTAATCTTGATCCGTATTCAGACCCCAATCAGCTCAACCAACTTTTGGGTCTCACCGGGCCGATTCAGATTCCAAGCCTGTTTGTTACCTGGCTGACGTATCCTCTCGTTCTCCACATAGTGGGCCTTATTCTTGCCGCCATATCAGCAGTCTTTGGCCTCCTGGCGCACGTGAGAGAGATGTCAATGACATGCTTCTCTACATGCTTTTCTGGTACATCCAATCACTGATTATAGGGGTATCAGTACTGATTGGTAACAGGCTTTGCAGCAACCATTGTGCTTATTGCGTTTATCTTCGATCTTGTTATCTTCTTCTTGGCTCGCTCACGGCTCAACAGCGTGTCTGGCGGCGCTGCGTCCATCGGCAATGCAATGTGGTTAACCCTTGCTGCTTGGCTGCTCTTGTTCTTTGCCGGGTGTGCTTTCGGTTTTGGGCGCTGCTGCATATCCCGGCGATCTCCCTCAAGTTCAAAGTATGGACAGGATCCAGACCAGTCGTACAGCCAGGCCATGCGTCTCGATGCTATCAAAGCGGAATCCGATCGGACTGCGCGACAACAAACAGAAGTCGGTCTTCCGGCATTCCCCGCGGTTCAGGATGTGGAGACTCGGCCCCTTGCTGCGGTGAAGCAAGAGCCCGAGTACATGTACATGAAGGAAGAAGACGCTGAGACATCTACCTCGCACGATCGATATCGTGATCGTACACCTTCCCCTGGGCGTTACCAGAGCACATCAGATTTGGCAGCTGGAACCCCATTACAATCTCAAAACGCACCTTACCAGCCGATATTCCGACCCTTGGGCTCCGCAAATTCCCAGTCGTATGCCCCTCTCGGTGCCCAAACCTCCGAGGAAATGATATACGTGGCCGGGAGGCCAAGATCTCCATCTGACAGGGATGGACAGAACTTTTACTCTGGCCACTCCTCCCAGGGTATGTCTCTCCATTCGTGAGTCATGTTTATTGTAAGCTTACTTTCTTCCAGGGCTCGATTTTAATCAACCCAACGTATATTCGTCCAATCCATCCGACCATCTCGACACTGTGTCTCCTCAGAGCATGCATAACGCATCACAACAAATGCCTAACAATGCACCCTATGCAACGGGAACGGCTGCGAGGACTTATATGTATCCCACATATTTGCCAGGCGGGACTGCTGCCGGATACATGCCGCAGACCCCGAACACGTCCATCACTCCGTACCAACCCGCACTCCCCAACAATCCGCACAATACTATGGGACTCTACCCCGACCCTCAAGAAGCAGGAGTGTATGACCACGCGAGCGCGTCCCAAAGTCAAGATCCCGCTGTAAAGCAGCCACAGGCAGGAGCTCTGACATATGGAGATGAGAAGGCAGGGTATCAATCCCTCCTGTATCACAATCCAGGACAGCAACCACGAACAGAACAGCTGCGAACGTATCAGATTGGAGATGACTATCAATCGCCGTATCTGCCGCTTCCTGGGCCGGCGCCCCAGCAGAGGGACAACTATGCTGCATTCCCCAACGATGCGCAACCGCATTTTTCTGCTGACAGTTCGCTTTCTCCACCTCATCAAGCGTCTCCACCATTAAGTGCCGCCTACTTGCGCCGATGAAGTGCCCTTGATATGTTCTGAAGTGAAGGCCGTTTAGTATATGTTGTATCTCTAGTTTTCACCTTCAATTCGCTGTGTACCTGTCAGTCGATTAGACAGTTTTGAAGTTTCTGTCTGTGGCACAGAACCGGCACATGCGGCAGTACGACAGCTCAGTGTTTGTCCGCGGGGATGTCACAGTTTGAGGGAAACTCTAGCACGTAAACATTGTTGAGCAGGGAGGGGATACGCGAGATGGTCATACACAGTGCATCTCGCTTTCATTACATAACAGATGACAAACAGGCCAAAAGTGGTTTGTTAAGCGGCATGGAAATCCATTCTACAGCTTGTCGTAGTACCTGTTACTCGTCATTAGTAAACATTTTCGGGATATTCAAGGGCAAGCCACAAACATGTCCAGAGTGGGAATGTCAGGCTTCAAACCCTTCCTCGTGCGAATGGACTTCACCAGCTCCTCTATCTTAGATCCCTTGTCCAGAGGAGCTACATTCCAAAGTCAACAGATCATTCTGTTCAGGTATTCATGAGTGCTTACAGCCACTCATTAGTTCCCAATGGTCGAACACGCTCTGTGGGAAAGCCTGTCCCGAGGTAGCCTGACGGAGGTCGGCGTTAAACCCGAAGGACTCCATCACAGGCAGGTATGCCTTGACCGTAAACATCGGCGTACCCGGCCGCTGCTCCTCAGAAAAGACTTGGCCACGACGCCTGTTAAGCACGGAATAGATTCCACCAATCCCGTTCTCTGGACATTGAATTTCGACTGCAGAAGCGGTTCAGTACCTTCAAGAATTAGAGCTTGTGTGCATACCGAGATAAACGGGCTCTTGCAACCCAGGTTGGGCAAGCAAGCACGCAGCGTATGTCACCCTGCGGCAAGTAGGAATGATTTGCCCACCCCCACGATGGATTGCATCTGTATGCAACTTTTTGAACATGAGCATCCGTCCGCATCACCAAAGCAACAACGCATACAGTGACATCAAGAATGTTCACACGGACACCACGCATCTTTTCTTCCGCACAAACACCTTCCTTGGTCGCCCACTGGAAGGCGGCAACACAAGAATCCTTGATCTCGTTGAGATACTGGACACCTTTGGTGACATCGACCAGCAGATTAGGACCAGTGGTGTCAGGACCGAAACACCAGATCTTGCGTGCGTCGGTTACATCCCAACCATATTCATCGGCCAGGACCCGAGCGCGAATTTTGAAATCGTCGCGTGGGGTGATCTTGCCGCTCTCGATGTCCTTGGATAGTTCCTCCTCAAGAGGAGAGGCTTTAGCATACAGACGGTTATGCTTGTTCTGAGACTTGGACAGAGCAACCATGGATGATTCCGTCTGAACGGTCTCGCAATACCCGACGACCGGGTCGGACTTCTTGAGGGGCACACCAGCATGATCCTCTTCAAGATCCTTCAGGCAAATTTCCAGGTGAAGCTCACCCGCACCGGCAACAATGTGCTCGCCGGTCTCCTCAATCCAAGCCTGGACGCAAGGATCGGACTTCGTGAGACGCTTCAGACCTTCCACGAGCTTAGGAAGGTCGGCGGCATTCTTGACCTCAACAGCAACTCGAACAACGGGGGACACAGAGAACTTCATGACTTTCATGTTGTGCGCGGTTTCCGAACTGGTTAGAGTTCCAGACTTGAGCAGGAATTGGTCGACGCCAACAAGCCCAACAATGTTACCAGCCGGACAATCCTCAATGGGTTCGACATAACGACCCATCATCAGAACCGTACGTTGCACAGACTTGACGAAGAGATCATCCTTCTTCCCGGGAACATAGTTGGGCCCTTGGATACGGATCTTAGGGCCTGCCTTGACGGTACCGGAGAAGACACGGCCGAACGCGTAGAAACGCCCCTTATCAGAAGTTGGAACCATCTTGGAGACGTACAGAACAAGGGGAGCCTTAGGATCGCAGTCGCGGATGCCAATGGCAGATTCGTCGTCCATCGGACCTTCATACAGTGTCTCGACGCGATACCTCTGAGCGGTTTGCGGAGAAGGCAGGTGAATGACAATCATGTCCAAGAGGGAATCGCCGGCGGGGAGGAACTTGCGCATAGCAACCTTCAGCAAAGCCTTGCCTTCCAGATCTCTTTCATCGGGCAGAAGCTTCACATCGAGTTTTTCGAGCATGCTGAATAGCTGATCCTTCTGGAAGTCCATGGTAGCCTTAAAAATCTTGAAGATGGGGTCTAGGATAAACATATTGAAAGCGCGCTCTAAAGTCTTGCCATCGTCGGTAGTGCCCTTTGTTGTCCATTTCTTCGTAGCAGGGTTGAAGAAGTTGTCGCCCCATAACTTTGCCATCATCTTGTCTTTGTCAACACCGAACTTCTTGCTGTAGCGGGCAGCGAACTGGCGCAAAGTGAAAGCCCAACCATGTAGACCGGAGCCGAACGCAACGGTACCCTTCTCCGGTGCGACCTGAACATCGCCAAGTGCTTCGTCGTTGTAGGTAGCAATGATAACGTTCACGGATTCGATAGTACGAGAGAAAGACTGGAACAGGTCCTCCTTGGACACTTGCAGCTCGAGAAGGGCTCGGTCAACCTTGTTGATGATAACGACAGGCTTGATTCGTTCGGTCAAAGCTTGACGCAAGACGGTCTCTGTCTGTACGCAAACCCCCTCGACGCAGTCGACGACGACCAGCGCACCATCGGTGACACGAAGAGCAGCTGTGACCTCGGACGAGAAGTCGACGTGACCGGGAGAATCAATCAGGTTAATCAAGAACTCGTTACCTTACAAGACAGTGAGCAATAACGCGCTATTCTGAATAATGTTGACACACCATCGGTTTTTTGCTTGATCGCCGATACTTCCTCTTTGTCCACCTCGAAGTACATGGAAATGGCCGTCGACTTGATTGTGATGCCACGCTCTTTCTCGTCGTCTCTTGTATCCGTGAAGCGCACATCACCGGCGTTCTTGGCGGCAATGATGCCGGCCTTTGAAACCAGAGAGTCCGTCAGCGTGGACTTACCGTGGTCGACTGGTTCTTGGTCAGAATGATCGATACGACGAAGTCGAAGACTTACCATGAGCAATGACACTCATGTTTCGGATGTTGGTGGGCTTGTCCATAAGGGCCCGGATCTGGTCTTTACTAGTTGTTAGATTGACGAGGTAGGTCCGTACATCCGCACTTCTTACCTACGGTGAAGTTCCTGAGTTACCAGGTGTTCAGTTAGCAACGATGTCGAACATGGAAATAGTGCAAAGGAATTGTTATTGCACTGCCAAAACAGACTTACACCATGATAGCTGAATATGAAGGGTGCTGAGGATACTGGGTTTTGGAAATCGACAGGCGCGCTGGAGATGAAGAGTGCGCGAGGTGGGGAGGGTTTTTATGTTAGCAAGCGAGTGAAGTCTTTCAGCCCCGGTGGGTCTCCCTTTGATCCCGCTCGCACCATTCCAATTCAGCCAGACCCCTCCCCGCCAACATGCAACATTAACATTGTTGCCTCCACTATACTATACAAATCGTCACCACAAGGTTGTGCGTACGAAGCACATTTCTGTCCGTCCCTCCATCCGTATGATCGCCATGCATCTCCGGATCCTTATTTTAACCAATATCTATGATTGCTTTGTTTCTACCTTTTTCCCCAGGCCATGCTCGCAGTTAGTAGTCAAATACAATAGTTTGAAAATTTGGGAATACAAGCTCGTCTACAATGAGATTGCGTATTGCATCCTGGATAAATCGCTCTACTCGTGAAACGTTCTTGAGGGCGTGTTTATCGGCATCTCCGATTTCAGATTCGATAACTATCTGAGGCAACATCCTCATGCCCACAGGGGGAGGTTTCTCCGGGGTGGGGAGAGCACCTAAATGCTCCGCGGAGGGACTAGGATGCATCATTGAAGGGTCTGATTCTTCGACCAAGCAGAAATGCAATCTTCGTTTGCCCATCATGGAGTCAAATGCAATGATAACTTCGGCATTTAGCTGCATGCTGGTGAGGTGAAGTTTAATAGGGAGCGACAAAAAGAGAGGCGAGGGATAATTAATCAGCAGGGAAGTTGTCATTGTCAGTCGCAAGTCCGAGTGGTACGCCAGATGGAAGTGCAGTTGGAGAGGTGGCCACAACGAGGACGGGGATGCCGCTTCCTTCCTTTCGAGATCTGATGTCCAGTCGGCCTTCGGAGAAGGCGGTGGCGGGGCACCAAACTCGTCCGGTCCTTGACGAACATGAAAGGGCAAGTGTTGGTACCGAGCGTCCAATTGTTTGGGAGAAAGGCGCTCCATTGTGGTTTCCGGAAATTCATCATTTTGCAGAAACTCCGGGTTCACGTCCTTCACGTCGATGAGCTCCATATTTGGGGCCATGGTCCCGAAATCCAACGAAGTGACAGATATCGGACCGATGAAGTCAGGACGGGGCATCCCAGCCAAGTAATTATTGAGAATAGTCAGGACAGAGTCTGCCAGATTGACATCTAGCTTCGACCAGTCAAGATCAACCGACATATTGAGAATGGGATGTGAAAGTGATATGTTGTTCAATGTAGATCGTCAAAGTCGGCAGCGCGCTGGAGGGAACTAGTCATCAGCGTCAGATTGGTGTTCCACATACAAAACGACGAACTCATGCGGACATTTGTATGATCAGGACCGAACAAGTGCTGGGATGTGAACAGTCTCCAGGATCATCTCCATACCAGTGGCGGGGAATGTGTAAGATAGGTTGCGGACCAAGGCACGACAGGTCAAGATGTATTGCCCTTGGTCTAGATGAAGCCGGTCGTGAAGGAAGAGTTGAGTGAGCATGCCAAACGGTCCCGTCCCGGCCGGCCGTGCCGTGTGCACAAGGGCCCACATCCGCCATCGTGGTTACACCCCTTAGATCCATCCAGGCGTACCATCCATCCCTTACTCAACTTCGCCCCCTCATCCTGCTATTATCCTCCGATCCCACCATCTTGCGCACTTCTCTCTCTCTCTCCGATACGGCCCTTTATATATAGAATACGGCCCATCACTCCATTTCTCTGTCTGCCTTCCCTTTCAGGGTGAGGCCTATTCTCCCTCGGCTATTCACGCAGCCGTGCGCCCATCACGCGTGTCGCTCACATCGCCCAACAGCCCGTCTGTTTTACATTTCTCAAGCCACCACCGCTGTCCTTTCCCCTCTGGAGTAGATGCAGGCCATCAAGTGTGCGTGTTTAAGCTCGAGTCCCGTGTGCCAACCCGTGTAATATATAATATTCAGGTGTCGTTGTCGGTGATGGTGCTGTGGGAAAGGTCAGAGAATGAGACCCTATCTGACCATGTAACACCCTCCTCACCTCCACCGCCAGACATGCCTCTTGATATCGTACACAACCAACGCTTTCCCTGGTGAATATATCCCAACAGGTACTGCTGTTCTGTAGATGCATAACCGGAAATGCTGATTCCCCCCAGTCTTCGATAATTACTCTGCGAACGTCATGGTGGACGGCAAGACAATCTCCCTGGGATTGTGGGATACCGCTGGCCAGGAGGACTATGATCGTCTACGACCACTGTCATACCCCCAAACTGACGTTTTCATCATCTGTTTTTCTCTTGTCAGTCCCCCCAGTTTCGAAAACGTGAGAACGAAGGTGGGCCGCCTCTCTCGTCCTCTGCTGCATGTGTAAACATCGTCCAGTGGTATCCGGAAATATCACATCACGCGCCGGGTACTTCTATATTACTGGTTGGCACCAAGCTAGATTTGCGGGAAGATGCGGCAACGGTCAACAAATTGCGGGACAGGTGCGTACATGCGTTTCCAGCAGGATCCTATCCTTATAGCATGTCAGGCGAATGGCTCCAATCACTTATCCTCAGGGTGTGGCGATGGCCAAGGACATTGGTGCTGTGAAGTACCTGGAGTGCTCCGCGCTGACGCAGAAGGGGCTCAAGAACGTCTTTGATGAAGCTATTAGGGCAGTCTGTATGTCATATCATTATTCCCTCTCGCCGCCCGTGCTGATGACCACACAGTGTCCCCTCCCGTTCGCAAGCCTACCAAGAAGTCCCCCGCATGCGTTATTTGCTGATTCTCATAAAGTATAATGTGTTCTGGTTATCGTCTCACGATTCTTACGTCTGCATGTAAATGGCATTATTGGCCTACTTATGCATTGGCTACTCCACGGTTTGTTCGATGCATCCCCTCGCCCCAGGTTTAGCTCGCATATGATACAGCTCACGACTACTCCGAAACATATCTTCCACTCATTTCCACAGTATGGGTCAAGGGATTCAAATAAGAGTTGTGGAGGTACAGAGCAGCACATCAACTATAACTACTCCTGTGAGAGCGCCTCGGCGACTTTGCGACGATATAGAACCTCCGCTTCTTTCCAAATTTTGGCTTCACTTTTTGTTGGGAGCTGTTTCAGCGAGGGAAGTAAATCCCGGCTGAACTGCTCGCTTGCCTCGCGAGGTAACAAGGTAGGGAGATGGTCTATAGAGCACACTTGTAGAGGAGGGTTTCCCTCGCTGGATAGGTTAATGAGGTTGCAAACTCTACCGAGGACGTGGATGTGGTGGAGCTTACCCCATAGGTACCAGGAGAATTGGATCGCGGAAGTTTGTGTTCACGGAGTAAACCGGCAGTGGATTGTTGGGGTTCGTCGTGTCGCAGCTGACGTCCACGACGCACGCAAGTCGACGGTTGGGACCAGCAGCGGAAATCTGATCTGCCGTGATGAAGGCTGGGATCTTGGATGACAGGTAAATGCAGTTAACAAAAATGTCGACTGGCTTGGCTTTAGCACCGATACTGTAGCATGATGGATGATTTCGCTCACCATCAAGAATCTCGTCGAAAGGACCGCCTTTCGCAGTTTCCGCTATATCCCACTTCAATATGTTTCCGCTAGGCACGTGAATTAACTTGATCCGATCTTGAAGGGAGAAATCTCACTCTGGAATTCCTACAGCCTTGAAAAGATCGACCGCTCCCCTTCCACAGCGCCCCAAGGCTCCCATTACCATAACTCTTGGCGGATTCCCCGCAATAGCGTTCTTGACAGCGGTGATCATTTCGGCTTCGGTTTCGTAAGGCTCCAGATTATGGATCCTCCCCTGCTTACTCCAGCTAAAGACACCAACTGCAGCGCCAGCGAAACCAGCATGGTAACCAAATGCAGCAACGCGCCTGCCATTCTCATCCTGGAGGAACTCGAGATCATATAACATTCCCTTCCCTTTGTGAAAACGCATCAATACTTCGCGCCATCCGCCCTGGTGCTTGTAACAGTGAGCGAACTGGATGTGTGTGTGCTTCAGCGGCATGGTGGAAATTGGAAGTTCCTTGAGACCAATGATGGGCGTATCAACTGGGGCCTCTGGCCAGGACGAGTGCTTGGCCAAGGTGCATCCAACCCTTCGAATGTCACTTTTAAAGGGTAGCTGGGGAGAGAGGATGTTCGTGACCCACGTTTCGTACTCCTCGTCGTCAAATATACGTTGGGGGTCTCTCTCAACTGTAATGGTGAACCCATCCTTGATGAGCTCACGCGCGGTACTCGGTGTCAGAGCAGCCCGGCGCTCGAAAGGTTTAGTCTCGCATCTGAGCCAGAGGGGTTGACGACTTTGAGGAGACATTATGCGGACAAGTTGAAGGCAAAATGCAGACACTGACTCCGACCGGAAACCGCTACAATTTTACCCCGGAACGGTCCGACCGCCACTGCTCCCTGACTCTGACGTACTCCAGCTCTCCTGGAATTTACATGACTCTGGTCGCATCTAGCCGCCTTACTGCCACTAATATCATTAGTATTCAACAACTCTGGTTTGGTGTTATCCTTCTCTTAGAAGGCGGAAATGCGACAGCGACACTGCTGCTGGTCTGCAGAGTGTTGTGCAATCGGTATTTGGAGACACCTATCCTCGATCGACTGTCTCTGTCTGACGAACAGCCTGGTTTCAACACCACGCATTCCTGCTCTACTAGCCAAGTCTCAACACCATGCATTCCTACTAGCACTCGAGTAAACAACGACGCGATCGATCGCATTTGCCCCTGTCAACATTTGCCCAAATACCCACCCCCTCTATTCGTGGTTCCCCCCATCTCTCCTTCCTACTACCATCCCCTCCTCTTCCCTCCCGCTTCCCTCCTTCTTCCCTCCCCTCTCCCTCCCCTTTTTCCTTGTATCCGTCTCTCTTCTCTTCTCTCCTTGGTCTGACCAGTCGCGCAGTGCTTCAAATGCCTGTTCACTCGCTTAAGGCGACATCTGACAGCGAGGTCACCTTGCTGCCAACCAATATACATGGTACGCACATAGTCGTTCTATTTACCCTTTCCTCGTGCTCTTTCACTTCAACTTACTTCCTTACCATTACCATCAGCAACAACTACAACATCCCCTTTATCTCCTTTGCCTTCACCTGGTTCAGTCCCTCCGCTCACATCTCCCGCACCTCGAGTACTACTGACACAAAGATCCAGGCATAGTCTCACAACAGGCCTCACTCTTCCTACGCGATCCTTTGACAACTTCAGCAACCTCTTCTTCCTCGTCGTGCATGGCGCCTCTCTCGCTGGCATACCGACATCACCATCGTCATCAGCAACAACTACTACTACCCCTTCATCTCCCTTGCCTTCGTCTGGTTCAGTTTCACCGCCTTCTCACATCACATCTCCCGCACCTCGAGTACTACTGATAGAAAGATCCAGGCAGAGTCTCATACCAGGCCTCACTTTTCCTGCACGATCCATTGATAACTCAGAAACCTCCTCTTCCTCGTCATGCATGACGCCTCCATCGCTGGCACACCGACATCGACCATCTGCTAAATAATCTCGGTGCGTCCCTACCCTCTGCTCCACCGAGGCTGATGCACTTGCTCGGTGGCAGATATTCTTCACGAGAGACAGAATTGACCCATCCTTGGTACTGCCCAATTCCAACGAGGTCGTGGCTTCATTTTCAGGAGCACGTGCTGAGCTTGGTACAGTCCAACATGTTCATCACACCCTTCGTTGTGATAGGCCTCTTCTTGTGCGGTGGGTGTTCCTTCACCCTCGCTTTCCGTGCTCACTCTAGCAGCCAGGAGCTTCTAGGTTTACACATTCGCGCCAGCTCTTCCCTCATCGCCTTCTTTATAGCTCCTAATTTGACGCTTACGACATCCTCAGCCCACACCCTCCTCCAACGTCGACTTCACCATCATCATCAGCAACAGCAACTACAACGTCTCCTTTATCTCCTTTACCTTCACCTGGTTCAGTTCCACCGCTCACATCTTCCGCACCTCGAGCACTACTGATACAAAGATCCAGGCATAGTCTCACACCAGGCCTCACTCTTACTACGCGATCCATTAACAACTTCAGCAACCTCTTCTTCCTCGTCATGCATGGCGCCTCTCTCGCTGGCATACCGACAACGACTATCTGCTAACTAATCCTGGTGCGTCCATATCCTCTGCTCGACCGAGGCTGATGCACTTGCTCGATGGCAGATATTCTTCACGGGAGACAGAACTGACGAACACCCATCCTTGGTACTTCCCACTGCCAACGAGGTGCGTGGCTTCATTTTTTGGAGCACATGTTGAACTTGCCATCGTCCAACATGTTCATCACACCCTTCCTTGTGATAGGCCTCTTCTTGTGCGGTGGGTGTTCCTTCATTCTCCCTTTCCGTGCTCACTCTAGCAGCCAGGAGCTTCTAGGTTTGCACATTCGCGCCACATCTTGCCCTCATCGCTTCTCTACAGTTTCTAACTTGACACTTACGACATCCTCTGCCCACACCCACCTCCAACGTCGACTTCGCCCCGCCCCATCTCCCCGCCCGACATGACCCGTCCTGTCCCCCTCAGGCGTCCTTACTGCAAGTACCTCACCGTCGAAGGAAGGTACGTCATCCTGTCTATAGGTCCCAGCTCGAGGCCTATAACAACTTCATCTCTCACGAGTCTTCTTTAGTACTAGCTGTGATTTGGGATGCACGATCTCTACCGATCCCTGCCTCAGCTCCCAGGAAAGATACGTCAACGCCTTCAACTGCCCTTTGCATTTAATGCCTGATTCTTGCAGGATCATAGTGCGCAATGTACAAGCATTGGTCGGAAACCCTTGCTGCCCTCAAGAAAAGACCAGACTTGCTCGTCTTCGTTAGGCATATTGGGGTGCGCATACGGATGAGGTGAGTTGTACTCGGTCAATCAGCGCTCGACTGATACCCCCCAGTATGCGATCGCCATCCACGCAGCCCGTTCCAGTAGCCTCTTCTCCCTCATGACATGTAAGGTCTCTCTCGCTGCGCATCCGGACATCGACCATCTGCTAACCAATCCAGATACGTCTCTCACCCCTTGCTCGTCCCAGGCTAATACACCTGCGCCGTGTTAGGTACCCTACACCATAGTACGGCACTGACGGACGTTTCATCCTTGGGGTACGCCAGTCGTAATTGCAAAAGGCGTATGCTGAGCTTTTGATAGTCCGACACGTTCCTCAGTCCTCCCTACGTGACATACTTACTTTTCAAGGTGAGCGTTCCTTTATACTGATGCGCCGTTGCTGACTCTGGTAGCCAGGAGCTGTATCGGTTTATAATAACCCTTTTGAAGATCTTGATTACGCCGTTTATAGATCCCAGCTCGACACTCACGACATCACCATCCTATGTTGACGTGCTCCAACATCGACCCGCTCTGCCCGACATCTGTTCGATCTCGAAAACATGAGGTCCGTCCTCTACATCTATTTGCTGCTTGCGCCTGATATACACTAGGGATGATATCAAGCAATGGTCTTTTCGAGCCAGCAACATACGAATATGAGATTCAGCATCCAGTGACTTGATGGCCTTGCTAAAAGTAAGCCACAAGATCAGTCTCGCTTACGGGACGCCCTTCCTCATTCGGGGGAGGAAACGAAAATATCTCAGACGACTAACAGGCGGTGACGTGTATGCAGTCACATGAATCAAGACGTGAGCTGCTCTCATTACCCTCGCTCTTCCTGCTGTGTTGACGATGCCCGATATACGAAAGCGACATTAATGAAACACTACGCAACTACATCCGAATCCTCGATATATCCACACGACATTTACAGCTCCCCCGCTCCTTTCATCACCTCGGGCACGCCAATGAATGTCGTCTTCCCTTGTCGTCCCTGACGACGTCAACAATTCACGAGAACGTATTCCAACCATATAAACCATCTAAGCACCAATCAAAACAACTTGACTCAAGACGAGCTCTCGATCTTCACTCGCGGTCGAGGCCACATGAACTTTCTGTTCACTTCACGGACACCCATGGTTTGTCCCTCTCTCCCTCCCTCATACATACCACACCCCGTCACTTCCCTCCCTTGCCTATTTCGCCTCCCACATCTTCTCTATTTATTCTTTGACACTAATAGTAATGTTTTATAGGGTATTGCTAATGGACCAGAGAACAACTCGCGAAGCAGGCGAACTTAAAGCCAACTCGTCGAATTGTTACGTCATCACTATGGAATCCGGTGCGTGTGTTACCCTTCTGCTCGAGTACATTTGATTGGTCGCCTAACCCAGGGAATCCTTATAATCGTCCTGGTTTCACGTACTTCTCGCCCTCCGAAATGCCGAATATGTAGAAGGTACGTGAGCTCCCCTTTGGAACGTATGTGCTGATCTGGTTGCAGTTCTCTTGCGGGCCCTGTATACCTGTGCTTACACTTTAAGCGAGTATTTGTCCACGGGCGCGTTTTGTACAGAGCCACGCAGCCATGAGCTGTATCAGTATATCCATGTGAGCTATCCATTGCGTGAGAGGTAGACTACTCACTCTTTTGGCAGATATGGACTCCCTCGATACTCACGAGAACTTATTCCGCCCTGGTTCCACCATAGTCACCCATCTTCACTTCGCCCTCACTTCGCCCAACATGATCCCCTTCACTTCATCCCCCTCGGTTCCTCATATCCCACCACACAAATGGACGGCGTTCACAGGCTTCGGTATCTTTCAACGTTACCAAGGATCCAATCGGAGCCCCCATCAAGTATGTTCTTATCCTCATTCTGAATATCACTGAGATTTGAGCAGGATCTTCCGCGCAAGTCCCAGAAGGACCTTGACACTGAACATGGTGTGCAGCGCACGAAGCATCATAGCGCGACCTCTACAACTCCCTCCATCCTTTCATCACCAGCATGCGCATGAACGTCGTCTTCCCTTGCCGAGTCCCCTCCCTGACCTGGTAAACGTTTCAGGAGAACACATTCCAACCAAATCAACCATCTAAGCACCACTCAAAACCCTGTTCAAGACGAGCTCTTGATCTTCGCTCGCGCTCGAGGCCACATGAACTTTCTGTTCACTTCATGGACACATAGTTTGTCCATCTCTCCATCCCTCATACCACACCCTGTCACTGCCTATTTCGCCTCCCGCATATTCTTCACCATTAATAGTAATCTTTTGTAGGGATTGCTAATGAAGTACAGCAAAACTCGCGAAGTAGCCCAACTTCAAAGCCAACTCGTCGACTTCTCCTTCGCGACGCACATGGAGTCCCCCGCCTCAGATCAACCTCTCAATGTCCTCCTTATGGATTTCGGTGCGCTTCTTACCCTTCTGCTTGAGTACATTTGATTGATCGTCTACCCCAGGGAATTCTGATAACCGTCCTGGTTCCGCGCACGTCTGGCCCTCCGAAGCGCCGAATATGTAGAATGTACGTGATCTATCCTTTGGGACGTATGCACTGATCTCATTGCAGTCGGCCAAACTTTCCCTGCGGGTCCTGTAGTCTGTGACTGCATCTTAAAAGTGAGTATTTGTCCGCAGGCGCGTTTTGTTCTGAGTCTCATAGCCATGAGCTGCATCAGTGTATCCATGTGAGCTATCCATTACGTGAGAGGTAGTCTACTCACTCTTTTGGCAGACATGGGCTCCTTCGATACTCACGAGAACTTTTTACATCCCTAGTCCCACCATAGTCACCTCTGTCCACCTCGCCCTCACCCCGCCCAACACGATCCTCTTCACTCCATCCCCCTCGGTTCCTCATACCCCACCACCTGACTGGACGGCGTTCACAGACTTTAGTATCCAATCGGAGCCCCTATCAAGTATGTGCTCATCCTCCAACTGAATATCACTGAGATTTGAGCAGGATCTTACACCCACATCCGAGGAAGACTTTGACACCGACCATAGTATGCAGCGCACCAATCACCATATAGCTTTGTAGAAGAAATGGAATGTATACAATATGCATGGTTTTCTGTACAAGATGAGTATATAGACAAGTGAGCATCCTTCCATCGTTCACATAGATGTTGAGTCAGTTTAGGGTGCAACTTCCGAACAGCAACGTGGCTTATACCTGATTTGACTTGTGGCCTTTCGACGGCATTCGGTTCGCCCCCTCTTCCCCC
>NW_024467211.1:266094-266496 GCF_000292625.1 Dacryopinax primogenitus | reverse complement strand
CCGCCCCTCCTCCCCCCCCCCCCCTTCCCGGCTTTTCCCTATGATATGCTGCACAGCTGTTCTGCCTAGGTTCGGCTCTGAAGAGGCCTTTGCGACGCACCAATACACGATCATCCATTCAAGAACTCGTCCTCTTATATCCTCATTACTTGGATATCCACGCTGCGTAACTCAGCGTCCTTCTCTCACTCGTATTCTGACCCTCACTAGCTCTGCGAAGAGGTTTTCAGTGCCACGCCACGGCTTCCTGGCAGAGTTCTCCATACGACAGTCAGCTTTCACATTTCCCGGCAACCCCCGATACGTCGATAGACATCGTCCTCCTCAGCTTTGTCGCTCAGTGCAACGTTGAACTCCTCCTTCTCAACCCAGCACTCTAAGTCTCAATACCACTCATCCTCA